>NC_051163.1:34072869-34155369 GCF_013339745.2 Dermacentor silvarum | reverse complement strand
TGTCGGACGCGCACGCAAGCAACTTTTTAGCAACGTTCTTCTTGTAACTTCGCCGTTACTTGCGTGCTACGTCAAAAGTGAAATGCGCCTTGATAAAGTGCATACGTATCCCCACAAAGGGTGCGTGCTCCGAGGGCTAACTTACTAAAAAAAAAAAAAAAAGACCGCACAACACTTAGGAAAACCGGACAGTTTCTCACTGCATCCTTTTGTCTGGTCAGCGAAGCGTGACCGTGAAAAAGTTGCGGTTCAGTTCGAAGAGATTGGAAAAGAAAACGGTATGAAGAAGTAACAGAAAAAGGAGAAGAGTGCCGCTGTTCTGTCTGGCCTCGGCGAGCGAGGGTTGGCAACGTTCCTACGGACGTGCGTTGCGTTTGCTTATTTGTCTGTTTGGCGGGGCGGACTTGCCGCGCTCGTTATTTCAGTTGTTTCCCGTCTGCCCACTGTATAGACGCGGTGTCTGTCGCTAGGCGCCTCTATTCTCTTTCCTTCTTTGTCTTTTCTTTCTCCCTTCGCTCGCTTTTCCGCCTCCGCCTGATTCGAACACCTCACGCCCTCTTATAATGTATACCGGCTGCCGATATCGTTGCAACTGTGTGCATAGCGAATTCATAACCAGTTCAAACGCAAAAATGCGATGAGCAAGATAAAAAAAAAAGAAGTAAGCGAGAAAGGAAAATTTGACCGGTGCCAGACCGGATTTCTAGTTCCGTTATCTATTGCCTCGTTTTTTTTTTTCTTCTTCTTCTTTTCCGTCGCTTCTCTTTCTCTCTCCTTGTCACTGTGTTCTTGTTTCTCTTTGTATGCGTGTCTAGCGCCGGTAGACTTGGAAATGAGAGAAATATAAATAAACTAACAAAGCGACACGATTCTTTTATTTTCTCGGAACGGAATTAGCATCGCCGTCCAGGCTTCGCAGCTTATCGCCTCTCCACGCATACAGCTAGCTCCCTTTCTTCCTGTCTCGTTTCGCCACGTTGACTTCTCATGGTCACCGGCACGGAGGCATCGCAGAAAGAATGCGCGTTTCGTAATAAAGAAGGCTCAAACGAATGAATGGACAAATAAAGCAAAGGCGTGATGGCGTAGACAAATGCGGCTATATAGTTCTGAAGGGTATGGTACTTTCCCAATCGGGTTCCTCCTTATTTTTTTATTTTTTTTATTCGGCATACGTTGTAGATCCGGAACCATCGCTCCTTAGAACCGCCGCAAGTAGCTGTCGATAAGCGATATATCGGTTTCTTCCACTGGCTTTTTCTTAGTTATTGGTTGCTCGTTTGTACAGCAAAGCTGTATACCTCTCGTTGGTCGGAAAATTTCGTGGCGTAAACACAAAACTCCAGGTTAACAATTGAACACAAATGGCATATCTGTCTCTTAAATCAGGCATATATATATATATATATATATATATGTGTGTGTGTGTGTGTGTGTGTGTGTGTGTGTGTGTGTGTGTGTGTGTGTGTGTGTGTGTGTGTGTGTGTGTGTGTGTGTGTGTGTGTGTGTGTGTGTGTGTGTGTGTGTGTGCTGTGTGTGTGTGTGCTGTGTGTGTGTGCCTGTGCGTGTGCGCGTGTGTGTGTGTGTGAAGTCACCACCCTTTCATATATAAAAGGGAGACCCGTCTAGCAACTCATTCAGTTAATTCTAAGGCTACCATGGGTAAACCACGGAAATTAAAGACACCCGAAGAACAGCGTGAATACAATGCTCGACCAAGTGTGGTGTCTGATACAGCTTCGCTGGACATTCACGTTCCCAGGGCGGGGATGGTGGCCATTTTTTTCCTTATTGTCTATATCGCCCGGTCACATTTTCCTTAGTACTTTCGTCTGCCCAAGACGATGGACGGAGAAATTTTCGGAACCCGCCACGGTAGGTCCACTGGCTCTGGCGTTGTGCTGCTTAGCTCGAGGTCGCCGGTGCGATTCCCAGTTCGCAGCGGCGGCTGTAAGAAGCGCCGGCCGCCATGCGCTCCGCTCTATCGCGTTCCAATCGATGAGTGCAGTACATGCATCGCGGCAGGAGGCCAAATGTCTGACGAAGCAGGCGCGAATGGCGTTGCTTATTCAATTCAGCGCGAAGCGCTCTTGTGGCCGACATCTCAACCGCCGGATTTACCGGTGCTGGGCCGCGGTTACACAACAACAGGTTTCTTACGAATGTTCTGCGACGATATGCATGTTGTGCTTTTCCCTTTTCGCCCCTGTCGTCTGTTCCTTTTGAGCGAACACGTTTTCCGACTCGTTCGGTGCCGTTTAAAGCCCTGTTTATTATGCAAAGAGGGCGCGTTTTACTTCGTCGCAGTGCTTAGAACTTAACTACTTCATTTATTCCGCTCGGCATTCTCCAATCCTTTTTTTTTTCTTTAGCTCCGATCGTACGGTATGGGCAGTTACGAAATCTAAACGGGATTAACCACGACTCTCCAAACTGGTCTGTGCATTCGGTTTCGTTATAATTTACATCCTCTGCGGATCTAGAACGTGCACGCCGGTTGCCACGTGTACCCAATAAAAAGTGCGCTGCAAAGTGACTTACTGTTGGATTCCCGTTATACCAGCTCTGCGACTGCGCGGTGTATGAGAAAGGCTGTACGTGCGTTGGCAGTAACTATTACGTCTAATGTCGTACGCGCTCTCACTGCGGGACTGTCGGCTCTATCTCTTCGATCCAGGCGATTCCCTATACGCTGGTTTGTTTTTCACCGTAACGTGGCTTATTCCTCCAGGCGCCTCAATTCAGCGTACTGATTTAACATCTATAGTTTATTACCCGAATCCTTCGGAGGGGCCCTCCAAGCTCACTCGAAGTCGAGATGCTTGCCTGGGCCGCGCTGACTCTTCTGCGCCTGCAGTGCGCGACAAATCGTGGCTGTGCCACCCCGCGGTGCAGCGTGTGACGATGCTTTGCCGACAGAATGTGACGCTGCGCGCCGCGTGTGATGACGTGGCGCCTTGGTAGACGGTGTGACAGCACCAACGCAGTCTTCTATTGTTCATCCCTACCTTCTGTACTGGTTTTCCCTTTCTCCAGTACAGGGTAGCCAACCGGGTCCCTGTATTTTCTACTTATTCATTTTTATTATGTATCTCTATCCCTCTCTGTCTAGTGCGGTTTCCAACTGGCACTAAATGGTATATAGTAAGATAAATAACGATGAACAGAACGCGCAGGTAGTTATAGTAAATATAATAAGGGGATGGATAACCGGTGGACCATTAGGGTTACAGAATGGATACCAAGAGAAGGGAAGCGCAGTCGAGGTCGGCAGAAAACCAGATGGGATGATGAAGTTAGGAAATTTGCAGGCGCAAGTTGGAATACGCTAGCGCAAGACAGGGGTAATTGGAGATCGCAGGGAGATGCCTTCGTCCTGCAGTGGACATAAAATATAGGCTGATGATGATGATGATAAATAAGGGGAACTGAGCATGACAGCGTTCGCGCAGCATCGGCATTGGTAAACTACCTACGTGTAACAGGTCGCCTGCCGCTTACAAAAAAAAAAAAAAAATCAAAGCCCGAAATCGGGGTCTCGTGCTTCGCAACTCCCAGGCGACGTCACGTGGCACGGACAGGCGCCTGAACGATTAGCTGGGCAATAATGTTTCTCCATACTTTCAGTTCGGTTGTGTTAACAAATGTGGCAGGTGCGGTCATCCACGGTTGTGAAAACCCAGCGTATCGGCTGTATTCGTTCTGCGCGTGCGCCTGCCATCGAGCGCGTGCGAGAAGTTGTCGTACAGTCGGCGTCGTTAGTTGCGATTTCGACAGACTGCACCGAAATTGCGCGCCCGAATGATTTGGAGAAGAAGCGCGCGTACGGAACTACAAAAGAGAAAAGGAAAGACAGCCAGATGTTGCGATCCGAGGGGAGAAAAAAATATACAAGAAAACTCAAAGCTAGGCAAAAGCGGAGTTTCAAAAAGCGCTGTATGGGAGGACAAACGTTTGTTCCAATGTATTTTGCTTGCTTTCTTCTTTTTTTCACCCAACTCTTAACGTGTCATTGCTTTATTATTTTGTTTAATTTTGTCTTAGAACCTTTGAACTACGGAAAAGAAGAGTAAAACTCAGACGAAGCTTACGTCCTGAATTCGTCTAGTGACCAAGATTTGCCCTTCCAAAGACAGCAGCGGCCGCAGTTACGTCCAGAACTTCAACTGAGTCATATATGATCTATGCAGAGAAGAGCGGCAGTTCAATATATATATGTGTGTAATTCAATCTCTTCTTTATTCCTCCGCAAGGGCTCACTGTTCTTTAAGTGGCGGTACGGTTTTTCCGGAGGTCTTGCCCTGTTTTTAATCAGCATAAATTTTCGGCTCCACATTGCGGAATCGAGAAAGAAACCTCGAGTGAGGTCAGTCGTGGTCAACTGCCGCGTAGAGCGAGGTTTGGAGATCGATAATCACAGAGTGTGCGTGCCTAGGCTGTGAAGTTATTACTCGACTGCCGAGTCGGAAAGGCGCATTTCTTCCACTACGCATGCGCAATCGTTATTGCTCGCAAGCTTCCCTGTGTATCGAGCTTGCGAATGATTTACTAGGTTCAGTGTTATCCGAAGCTTTCCAGCTAAAAAAAAAATTGTTTTTCTATATTTTAATATTGATTCATTTAAATGTACTACTCGTGTCTTGTTTTGGTCAGTAAATTATATATCATCACAAAAGCGAATGTGTTTTACACTGATCGATCGTCGAGATAAGAAGCACAAACTAGATTGCTTGTTTTGAATGATAGTCCTCTCTTTCTCTAAGTTTGTCTGTTTGTTTCTCTTCGTGTTAACAAGACTCCGGTATGGGAGCAGAAAATTGTTCCACTCTGCCCGTGTTTGTCTTTAGTATGCCTTGTGGCGACCATTTCGAGTATTATTAATAATAATAATAATAATATAAATGGCACAGGTGCGGCAGCAAGGGAGGACAGGTTGCAGAGCAAGCCGTGATTAGCGCGCGCGCGCGCTGCGTTTAAATAAAATCATGCTCGCGCAGCCACGGACAGACGGTCGAATTGGATTCGGGAAATAGAGAGAGGGTCCGCGCTGCCACGCCCACTTCGGCGCGACGAGACAAATTTGCTATGCGCCTCGCGTTCGTCGCCAACGAGCGCCGGTTGTTCTCGTACCAGCGCAAACCACGCCGGAACAGTCGCAGATGAAAAAGAACAAGCGGGCGCGCGCGCGCGCACGCGAAACAGAACCAACGCCAACCGTATGACGCTCCGACGTTGCGCTTTTTTGCACGGCATCGACGTACTACGCATAAAAGCGCGCGCGCGCAGCGCCGCCAACGGGACAGTCGTTCGTGATGATCGGTCGTTTCGCTGTCCACTTGTCTTGTATACCTGCGCGGGCGTTGTTCCATTTGTCGAGCACGAACGAATCATACGTCCTCCCCCCCCCTCTCCCTTCTTTTCACTCCCTCAACAGTCGTGAACCCCCCCCCCCCTTTCCCCCGACCACCAACAACGACAGTTACGGCAACCCGCTACTACTACCCCCGCCGCACCGCAATGCACAACCAACTCGGCGCTCTTCAGCCTTGACGCTGCTCACATGACCGCACCCATGTCCACTCGATGGAAGCCGGCAAACCTCGGCACAGCGGTGGCGGCGCGTGTTGGTCAGCATTCGTCCGTGTTCGCTAGGCGGCCTGGGGCTCGCGCGCGACGTCAGAATACGGAATACTGTTTTCGGGCTTGCCCCCCCAGCAGCCCCTATACTCTTGCTTGTTTATCTCTTTCTTTCTTTATTTCTTTTGTGACGTGTGCATGTGCGTGTCACTTGCACTTCGACCATTTTTCTTTTTTTCTGTGTGTGTCGTCCTTTTTGCTCGATGATGCTAGCGGGCTGCGTTCCGCCCACGCCCAAGTCTCTGCGTAGATAGAACGTGCCTCCTCCTCCTGCGTTCCCTACACCCTCTCTGAAACCTCCTCCACTAACCACCACCATTGTTCATTTTCGGACAGGATCATTGCGCGTCTGATTCATATGCACCCCGACTCTTCCCTCGAAACAACGGGAAACAGCGGTTTCGCGCCCTACCACGCTGCCGTGTAATCTGTCTTATTTGCCTTGCTTTATTTTCTGGATATGTGTATAAAAAAATAAGAAAAAAAACTCTAATCAGCAGTTTTCTTCTTTTTAGAAAAGAACACTCGGGACATACGGATGTTGCACAAAATTTGGGCGTTTTATCCTGTTTATTCGTCACGCGACGGGCATCGTCTCTCAGTGCATGTTTTCTATGATAGCGTGAGTCGGCCGGATGTTTTGTCATTATCTGCGCGCACACATTTCCGACGGATTTCTTGTAGCGTTCAGTTGACATGCTGTTAGCGTTGAAACAGGCGACAACAGGTTTGTGCGTGGCCATGTGTTTAACCTGAAACTTTTTTTCTTCTTTTTTTTCGAAGCCCACAAACGTTTTTCATAGGTTTTGTGCCGGTGTGCTCGCCGTACATTCCTAGCCAATACCTTTAGAGGGTTTTAGCTGGCCGGTATACATATTTCTCTTCACTGAAATACCGGGTTATGGTAAACGTGGACGGCAGTATCAAAGCTGGTAGCAATAGCTTGGAACGCTTTATCCAACACGTGAAACGTTTTTTTGTTCCATATGTGTTATCGTCTAAGCTATATGAAACAAATTAGATTGCGTGTTATTCGACTGCGTCACTGCCGACGCTTTACACCAGCAAATAAGTGGGATACGGTTAGTTGACCGCAATATTAGCGCTGTGTCCTCTCTGATTAAATACTAAGCCACGATATGGCGCCACCCACCCGGATGCTTACGTTTATGTCCCGGGTAACGCAGAAGTCCGTGAACAGAAATTACGTTTATGGATAAGCTAAATTTTGTGTGATCCTTTGGCCGAACCGTCTGAAATTAGTCGTCCTTTCGCAATAGGAGCGCCGGTGAGGTTGTGTGCAGGTTGCAATGACTTCGCCATCGCGTTAAGCTTTCCCGGTATTTAAACCGGCCCCAAGGCCGCGGCTCTGACTGGAGCTTAAGCGCCGCTACTTCATTCCCTCCCGAGTTTCATCGACGACCAGCAGATCGCGAAGCACCATGCGTCGACTGTTGCCCTTTCCCTCACCCCAGATAAACTGCGCCGTCCCTTCACTAGTCGGCTTTTCCCCCCCCAGATACGTTTACTACGCCACAAGCGTTGTCTTTGTGCAGGAAAACACCCTTTACAGGAAGCTTGTTCCCGTGTTTTGTGGTAAACGGCGCAGTTGGGCAGTTCAGCAAGAACAGAGCAGAAGATGCACTTCATCATTTTAACGCCGGTTGTTAGTGCCTAAAAACTGAGTGTTACGAATCAGTGGCATTCTAATATGAAAGACACCCTATTTTGTTGGCGCCGTTGCAGAGCGCTCGATGACTCGTTCACGTTATTAACGACAAATTGATCAAGCTATAGAGTGACTTCATTGACAGCTGTAGTGATTGATTGACTGACTGATTGATTGATTTATTGTGCTGGTGGACTAAGTTTAGAGGTTGGAAGCCATGTGCTTCCTTCTGCTCCATTTCACTTCTACGTTGGCTAACGCTAAAATGCTATGAGTGAATAAAATTACTCGAAACAAATATGCTGATGGACATGGAAGGAATGAAAAAAAAAAGAAACCGGATACTGTTCTTCTTTCGTGCAACCTAGCCTAAGAGAAAGTGGCAGCGTGCATGCTTTTCAGCTTTACTTTGTTTTCCAAACTCGCGCTTAAATGTGACGATACCGCCTCTATCCTTAATTAAGTACGCTCATCGTTAGCCAGTGGTCTCCGTCACCGACTCCGCTAGCCAGCGTTGGCTCGGAGCGCGCCGCCGGATCTCTCCGCGGCTAGAAACTGGATGCCCGCTAGTCGAAGACTAAGCCAGAGCCTGGAAGCAAGACGACTCCCATTGCTGTTTGAACGATGCATCGCGTCTTTCGTCCATCGGTGAAGGGAAAGAGATAGCCGCTGTTTGCATTGCCTAAACATACTTATCGATTGCACGCGCGAGCCGGTCCGTGCTGACCGCTCGCGCGCACGGAGACTTGGACACGTGTGTCCCGAACTCGCCGCCTCCTCCAGGTTATTGTATTTTCTACTCAGCTCGTTCGCTCGCTCCTTTGCCTTGCTTCTTTCCTCCTCTCCCCCATCTCTCTCTCTCTCTCTCTCCAATGCCTCGACAAGTCTTTCTCTCGCGTGGTTGCTGGGACGACTCTGTTTGTCCTCCTGTCTCCCAGCTTCGCGTTTACCGCCACCTCAACTTTCGGTTCGCTTCATTTTATTTTGTTTCTTTCCCGATTTCTTTGTTCCAGGGCCCGCTTTCTGTCGCCGCTGTGTATACTTGTCATCGAGGATGCCTGCCAGCAGTGAAAGCGCTGGCTTTTCCTCGTTCTGGCTGCCTTTCTTTTTCTTTTGTTTGGTAGGTGCGCTCGACAATTCATTGGAGATCGCGAAATGGGTCGTCACGCGCGAATCTTCGAGCTTTGCGCTACCTTCATTTCTTTTTTTTTTCTTTAATGTAGGCGCAACCGGTACCTTTTGTTTTACTGTTTTTGACGGTATAGTCTACGCACCGCGCGTAGGGTGTGGAGGACACGAACTGTGCGAGATGGCTGTCAGCATGAAGAGGCCTTGGATGCTTATGAGACTGCCGATGACACGCTTCAATGTGACTGCAAAAGCGGGCTCGCAGGACGCTCGTGGCTCCTGAAAACTGACACAAGGCGAGAGCTAATGAGCTAAGCACGACGAATCCCTCCTGTCAACGCCTCGTGGGCGTTCTTTGGCAGATGCACGTAAGGCGATTACAGAGTTATTCCTAATGTGCTGGCGTCAGCTAAGTTATACACCTTCCTGGCGTCCGCTCGCATTTCGTTTAGTTTTTTTTTTTTTTAGTTTTCCCTTGCCACTCTCCTATTTCACCCTAAGAAGATTGCACCGGTTTGTACAATTTCTGCGCCGAAGATGTTCAGAGTCGTGGCGGCGTTGTGCGTCAGTTCCGTACGATATTTGGCGGCACATATAGCTTTTTTTTTCTTCTTTTTTTAGCCTCTTCTCTTTCTGTTCTAGCTTATAAAGCGTTTCGTAATGGTGAATGATCATTCTCTTTCTTTTTTTTTTTCAAAGTGCAAACGCGTTCTGTCAGAATTGAACGTGAAGCGCAGTAAAATAATAATTGAAGACAGTTATTTCGGGAAATGGGCGTTTCGCGCTGGCAAAGACGACGCCGCGGTGAAGCGGAGGCCTATTGGTTGAAACGGGCGGGCAGCAAATAAAGCAACCGAGAAAAGCTACTCGTTCATGTATCCTACTTTCCTATTGGGGAATCGAAAAGGGAAATCAGTCTTTTTGACAATGGGGGAAGGGGATAAGGGGAATAGCGCTAAGGCAGAAACACTGAAGCAGGGAACGCGACTCCGAAGGATGCCGCGTGGAACAAAACTAAGACTACGCGGAGATATGTGAAACGGGGAGCGGCGAGGGAGACGAATAGGGAGAAAGGGAGAAACCGCAACCAACAAGATCATTGGGAGAGGTTTCGCCGCTTCGGGTGCGTTTCGCGCCACCGTCAACAGAGGGTGCTGTGCTCGCCCGACCGGCAGCCGCGCGCGCCATGGTTTGAAAGTGCGCGTTTGGTGGAGCCGGCGGTCCGTTACGTTCTAAATTTATCTTTGTAATCGTGTCATCTGCATTGCGTCGGCTCCTTGTTTTTCTTCTTTGTCGTCTGCTCTGGAGTTACCGTCTGCTTCGCTGGCATCGTGCATCCATGCTCATGAACCGACATCGTGGTTTCACCCAACATCCTACCAACGAAGAGTCAGGTCCTGCTTCGCTGCTGATTCAACCGCAGAAGGCGTAAACGGACTAGAACGTCTTCCGAAGACGTTTTGCCGTGCGAGGAAGCATTGATGAAGAAAAGCAACTTCCGGTCAACATCACCCTTCTTATTCCGTTGTATAAGTTGCACCACTCGTCTTGGAACCCTAACAGCAAGAGTTGAGCATTTCGCTAAAATGGCCCTGCAAGTGGCACCATGACAGCGCAGCAGCTTTGAGCTCTTCGCGAAGGCTGCTCCTGAAAACATCGTCTTCAAAGAAACCCTCAGCAGGCAGTAGTCGTGAAGCCTGGCGAGTCGTCAGTTTAACGTATGTCCTTGTGTATCGTTCTAAGGTGCCGACTACGCGATTATACATGAAGCAGTAAAGAAGTTTGTTTAGCGTTGTCTTCCATGACACGACGGCGGACTTGTGGACGTATCGGCGAACTTACAGTGTTTTCCGCTGTCGACCACCAGAAGCTGAAGAACGGGTATGGTCACAGCAATAAGGCCATGTGAAGGCTGTGGACACGTCTTAGAGAGGGCCTTCCCTCACGTCGGGAAAACGTGAACCGTCATCTTACGTCACGTAAGTTCACGCCGTTTTCGAAGTTTAGGCCTTGTGATGTCACTTTGAGTGCAATGGCTTGCTACCGTGCCTTGTGTCCTCTGTGCGTGTATTTGTGTGTTTTAAAATGAAGTAGCACTGTACCAGGCCGGTCATTGGTGTTTTTTTAGTGATGTCGAGGTCAGTGATCTCGGAGGCGATGCAATCAAAGGCGTACGTGGACCGAGTTTGATGCCAATGCATGGTGTGCGTTCTCGCAAGAGTTGTAATGCGACAAAGGCACATGAATGACACAATTAGTGTGGTGTTTGATCGCGTGCTTTGTGCGTCTACCCGGACTCGTTGGGCTATTGCATCACTCGTTGGCTGCTCACACTGGCACGCTGTGACAACTGTAGTGTAGACATATTGGTTGCACTTCTCTTTTTCGTTTTTTTTTTTAGACTAAAAAAAAAGGTTGTAGGAAATCACCTATGGTAGATAACGCAATAGGACGTCATAATGGTATATCATTACAGTAACTAGGTGTTGCAAAATGACCTGTCACCTCCACTACCCCCTCCCTCTTTAAGAATGCATTATTTCACCCCTGTAGTTGTTACGGTTCTCAGTTACGTCTGGCTCTCATCTGTCGCTATCGCGCACGCTTAGCGTTGAATTGTGTTCGTTGTCGTTATGTGCATCTGTCAATAGCGCAATTGTTCGGTGTACGAATCGGTGAAAAATGGCCGTTGGTATTGGCGCCAGCAAAAAAAGAAAAAGGAAAGTTCCTGCATGCTTTTCAACGAATGAAAAACGTGCACGCATGACACCGCGAGTTTATTCGCACATTTACTCCTTGTCGGCCGGTTTGCCTTCGTTTTCTGTTTGTTTAAACGGCTAGCACACGAAACGCATTTACGACGCCTATTTGATGCGGTGTAAGCTCTTCAACATCACGCCGCGCGTTGGCCACGCTGTAATTAATCGCTGCTAATAAGAACACGGTACGGCAGCTTCATTAACTATGAACGGTCATTTATACCTGAATGATAACGGGCACAAGAATTGAGGTCCCCATTTAACTAGACGCACTTAAAAGGCCAGATTGCAGGTCTAATTTTTTTTTTCCTGCGCAGGCCTCGCTCCGCGTCGACGTGTCCAATCGCGCGATCTTATCACTGCTATCGTGGTCAAGGACAGGTACCGCGGGATAGCCGCTTTAATCGATAACCAGATGAAGCACGCAGTAGTCGCGAATGGCGAGGTCATTGCGTGGTTTTACAGGGACGCGCCGACGTTTAGCTACGCTGACGCCCGAAAAGCGCTCGAAATGCGCGTCACCTGGTTGCTGCTTCAAAGGGTCATTAAATGAGTCTATATTGGTAAAGCACTACTTGAAAACTGCGTTTTAATTTAGTGCTTAAATTTTTATCCCCGCCTTCAGCAAACACTTTAACAACCAACCAAATCTCTTTTGATTTGCAGAAAATGAAGGGTCAGACTTCCTTTATTAAATTTACCGGCCTGCCCTTCAGTGCGACGTTACAGGTTCCGAACTTTTTTTTTTTCTTTCTTTCATATTTAGGGCCGTTTCGGCGCAGGAAACGTTCTCGCAACCTGCTAGGTTGCGAATCTCTGGTTCACTTAGAATGCAACGCTATCGCTCTTTACCGATAACTGTATAGGCTAACTAGACCCGTGTCGAAGCTGTTCTATATAGGTGACGTCACGCCGAACTGGCGCGTGAAATTAGCGTCGACATCTTTCCTTCATTCTTACGTTTTTGTTTCGGACATACGAAGCCTCATGTCACGCTATAATTGGCTGTTTTTGCTATTGCGGAAACGTAATTTACTAATATACAACTTCAATTAATGTTTCAATTTCGCTTAGTTATAAGATGTTTAGTGCAGTTCTAAGAGGAGGCCGCTGAGTTTTCCTTTCCCGTTTTTTTTTTTTTTTTTTTTGGAAGAAAGGGCTTGCCTCCAGCTAGGAGAAAAATAAACGGGAAAGAGAAGGCAGCTCGCGGTGCCGGTGAAGGATCACACCGCGTACACGAAATGGGCGGCGTTGTCAGCGAGGACCCGAGTGGTTCCGCCATCGTCTCGCCTATCGGCGTTTACGTTGAAGCTTTCCCGGCATACGCCATGTATGGTAATACCGCGTCGCGCTCAGGAGGCTTGTCTCTTCTTTCCCAAACTTGGCGATTTCGCGGGAATAGTAAATCCAGCGTTCAGTGCTCGTGCGGTTTTGTAGTTTACGAGGTCGCCGAGTTGTGGCGCGCGTGCTTCTCTGTATAGCTTCGGCTTCAAATGTCGCTCCGAGGCATGTTGTCTATCGGTAGCACGCGTGGTCGTGAGTCTTGGAGTCGGCTTTGAAACTTAGTAAAAGCAGCGCGAACAGCGGCCTTTCTTCTTTTTTCTTTTCGTTATACCGAATTCCAAGCGAGGCGCACGCGAGATTCCTGAATGTATAAGCTTTACAGGCTCCTTTAGGCTTGCTGGCATTCTCAGTGATTCTGCGTAATGGGCGGAGTTTTTCAAAGGTTGGCGGCATTCGTTCTTTTCGAAGATCGCGTAGACGCGGTGTATCAGGTCCGTCTTGCGCGCTGTTTTGACGTTGCTTGGGTTTCTCTCGACCAGTTTTCTTTTGTATCTTTGCTTCCCCATACTCTCTTAGTAAATTCTTCACGAGTTCTCCTTGAAGAGGGGGATGTTTTCAGTGTTTCCAGCATTCATTCTTTCGAAGGCTACGCCGACGCGTCGCAATATGGCAGGGCCTGGCTGAAGTGCTGTGCTATCATTGAATGGTCGTTGTTTCCTTTTGCCGGATGCTGCAGGCCCGTCAGCGTTTCCGACATTCGCGTGGCTGTTTCTTCCACGAAGCGGCTCATCATTCTGCACATTTCTGTTTTGCTTTATAGGCATTCGTGATCGTTTGCTTCAGCAGAAAACACGAAACGGGCTGGAGTCCGGAGATGTTTGAAAACTACCTCTTGTGTACCAAACAACGATGATGATGGTCGTTTCGCGCGCGTTTGTACTATATATCGCTTTCTTGTCAGGTTAATAGCGGGAGAGTGAACGCGTTGTCTCACGTTCCCATTTAAGGTTATTAAACGTCGATTTGGGCGCTTAGGACTACCTATCCTATCGAGTTACCTTAACGAGTATCTTCGCACAGAAATCTGCTTTTATTTTTAATTTTTGCCTCTTCGGAGTCGAGTTCTGCTAGGAACTACTATAGTTCAACCGCACCACGGCACAACACAGCGCTTCTTCGAAAAGCTGACTTTACTGTAGCTTTGCCGAAGACAAAAGTTTCTTTCAACTTGCCACTACATGCGACATCCTGGAAGGAGAAACGTAAGAAGAAACAGAAGAAAAGGTGGTTTTCAACAATGGAGGTTTCTTTCGACAGGCGTTTCTTTTGCATTCTTTCCTCAATTTTATTCCGTGCGTCCCACCGCTTCATAACTGAAGCAAAACAAAACGGTACAAAATACACTCGCAGGTGGCTGCCCTAAGCGGCCATAATAAGTTTCTCGGGCCCGGTGGGGGTCAAGTTGTTTGCGTTCTTCGCTCGCGATGCCAGCAAAGTTTTCGAACAGGGGGCAGCAAATGGCCGACCTGAGTGGATAAACCTGATGAAGGCCGCCGAATGAGAGAGCGTACTGCTGCCCCCCACCCCCCTCTTCGGGATAAAGCGGGTCGTTCTAGCCGTCGTAGTCTCGGTCCTCCGGTTCCTTTCTGACCGAGATGGCCCCCGGTGCAAGTTTTTCCCTGTGGAAATCAAAACTCGTTTCAATAAGCAGCGCCGGCCGTTTGTCCCATCTCCGCCTCCGTTAGTCGTCTACCCCCCCCCCCCCCCCCCCCCACCTTCGGCATTTGTCTCGATTCGTTCGTTCCTTGCTATTACTCTAGACGTCGCTTTAGCAGTGGCTTCGCGAATTCCCGCGCGTAGTGGGCGCTGCGCGCTGACCGTTCGGCGTCTGTGTTTCTCGGTGTTTTCCTTCTCAAATTTTCTTTCCCTGCATGTATACTCAACTTGTTTTTAGTTGAGGTTGGCCTTAAGTTGAAAAGAAATGTGCGCAGCCCTCTAAAACGTTCGAGCGACATGAACCCGCAATACAAAATGCAATCGCTGCTTAACAAACAAAAAAAAAAGGGGGGGGGGGGGGGGGGATAAAGCCAGCAGCCAATTCACAAACACTCCACGAGGGAAAAAAAAAAACATACCATACATAACGTCCCCTACCGGAGCTCCCATCTTCACACAAGGTTCTCCCCACAACTACGCGGTTCGACTGAGAGAAAACTGCGATCAACAAAATACTCGACGCTACTACACAGGAGTGGGAGAAGGCAAACAGGAGGTACAGGCTGAAATGCGCAGTGGACTTTCGGCTGAGTCCACCTTGCGGTCAAGTAGTTCGCGCTCTTGCACCCAGGGGGCGGCGATGGGGTTGTCGATGGTGATAACCATCCCATCTCAAGAAATCTGGAAAGCAACAAATTAAGGGAAAGCGAACAGCAAGAACAGAGCGCTACAGAGGCGCCCACTTGCCGGGAACGCTCGTTTGCGAACCAGCGAGGCCATCTCTTCTTCGCCTCCTATTTTCTCTCTCTCTCTCTCTATCCTGAATTGAGATGAAACTTCCGTGGCGACCGTTGGGCCTCCCCGTCGTCCCTGGGGGTCAATTTGCCATCGCCATTGACGTTGCACATACGTAACTACAAACAGCTACGCAATAGCCTTCACTCAAGTCCCGAAGAAGTCAGGCAGCGAACGCGCTCTCGCTTCTGTGTAGTTCGCTAGTAGTTGTGTTGTTGTTGTTAGCCTTCTTGGAGCTGTCCGCCTCACCGTCGGGACACATCCTTATACAACACGGCTCCCGGCACAAAAAACCTTAGAAAAAGAAAACTGTCCGCCCCCTCCTCCGGCAGATCGCTGGCGCATTTCTTTGGCTGGTTCTCGCGTGTATCACAACTGGCGGGACAGTCGGTAGGGGAGTGTGTTATGAAATTGAAGCGCGCACAAACGCTCAAAGAACGGAACACCGAGTCGGACGGGCCTCCCTTACTCATTTGTGTTTGGCAGGCGCGGGCGCGACCTACAAACGTGGCTCCCTCTAGCGTCGAGGGATGGAACACCTTAACGATGGAAAGTCTCTGCCGGCAATCGAGACAGGGACCGGATAATACTGCTTTCTTCGCTACAAGCTCTCGCTTTTGTTTTTCAACGAGCTTGGCTTTCGCACTGCCCAGACCAAAGTGTGCAGTTTCTTATACCGTGTGTCGGCCTCATCACAAAAAGGTGGCAGCGGGTATATCCTGCCCTTCCGCCCCAAAGTCTTCTGTTTTCATGTGTCCCGTCTATCCTGCGGCCTGGGAGTGGCTGCAGCATGGTCTTCTCGAAGATGAAATATGATCCCCGAATGGACGTCACTTGGCGCCCCGCGGCGACTTGGGCGTCTTGTGCAGGTCTCTCGATGCCAGTTGGCGCAAGCGCGATAAGATCGTTTACCGCTGCCGATGGAAGAATTGGCTCCGGTAGTTAGGAACGGAATGACCTTTCTCTCGCCTCGCGCACACGCACAGTATTATTATCTCGCCGAAGTAGAAATGTCCGTGAACTTTTCACAAGTCCGGTGCGTCCTGTGCAGCCTTACGTTTTTTTTTTTTTTTTGTCTTTTTATCCGAGTGCGGTTTTTTTTTTCTTCTTTTTTCTCTGATACACTAAAGTTCCGTTCATCCTTGTTCAGGTCTCGTACATTTCTGCAGACACCAGACTAGTGCTATCCACTCACGTGATGTTGTTAACAATATGCCTGGCAAATAGGAACCGTCGTTCTGCAAGCGATTTTCGAATTGGAATGGTTTCAGTTATGGAACTACTTTGAACCTTCGAATACTTACGAACCGCCTCTCGACTCAACGCACAAGGCTAAGGATGATTTCAACTGATGAATCGCGTTCAGCTGCCGGAGCGTACGTAAACGAAAAAAAAAAAAAAAGCAACCAGCGAGCCCCAAATGGTCATAATGCCACTGGTGACGTCACTTGTGGGAGAAGTTACGCGACATTTACGACCAGCCACCGTGATCCCTGCCTGACCTTTAGACCCAACCGCAGCAGCCACACAGCGCTCGCACGAAAGCGTGCATCGTTAGGACGCCTGTCCCTTTTTTGCACGTTCGAAGCCTGCCGCGTAAACTGATAGCATAACGTCATGAACTCCCGTCGACACGTGTGCCGTCTCACGCAAGCTTACAGCCCCCGGCAAAGGTATATACGCTGCGCTCGCTTCCGTGCTGCCTTCCCAAAGCTTTCCTCGCCGTCTTGTGCGCGCCCACGCCTTCCTCCCCTGTCGTACGTCGCCGGGTTCGCGTGATGCAGCGCATCCCTGACGCTGGCCCGCCGTCACGGTTCCAGAGCTGCAAGTGAAAGGTGCGTGCACCGGTTCCGTTCGCCGTTCGGTGTGTACGCCCCCGCCGAAGCCACGGCCGCACGGTGACAGAAGCCAAAATAACGCTGTGGCGCCGAGCTTCTGGCTCACGCCTTCTAGCTTGCGCAATGTGTGCTATCCCTCTCTCCCCTCTCCACCCCTGGTCGTTGCTTCCTATTCCCTCTTTCCCCATTCCTCTCCCGCTCATGCTGCCCTTTCTTCCAGCTGTTTGTGCCTGCCTTCTGAGAAGCGATCCCCCCACTTCCTTTCCAGGCCGCTTTCCTGCACCACACGTACAAGTTGGTGCAGGAAAGCGCCCGCCCACGCGATGTGACGATATTTTCTTTGTTGACGCGATGATGCTCGTCGTCGGCTTCTCTGTTTCGGCAAGACCGTAGTGGGCTGTACAAAGAGCTGCCTTTAATGGTTCCGCTCTATCTTTTTTTATCGCCGATATAGCCAGCCCCCGAGACCTGAGACATATGACGTGCCTCTTCGCGTGTGTACCTTTGCTTGGAGTATAACCGTCCCGTTCTGTCGCACGCTTTCTTGTTGGTGGGTATACCCGCGTCAAGGTGTGTGGCTCGAACAAAGCGTGCACGGACGGCGCCAGGGTATTTTCGCTGTCCTTTAGCACCGATGTACGAAACCAAGTTCCGGGAAACGCGGTCCTTGATGTCCCATGGCCGTTTCGCGAAACTAGAGAAGCCTACTTAGAAGAACAAATGGATGAACGACGCGAAGACCCGAGGATGATTTGGGGACACGCCGCGTCCGGGAAGGAAATCAAACAGGTTTAAACAGTATGTCGAAAGCAGAACTGTCGCCGCCGTCGCCACTACCAACTGTTTCTACAGGCCTTCCAAGTTTGCCTATATATCTCACACGATACCTCAAAAGTGTGCGCAGAACCGCAAGACCACAGCTGAAAAACACCTCTCTCACTTGTGGTCTTGCGGTTCTGCGCATGCATTTGAGGTATCGTGTACAATATATAGGCAAACTTGGAAGGGTTATAGAAACGGTTGGTAGCGGCGCTCGTCTTTTCTGTGTATATATGTGTCAGTCAATTCGCGCCCCTCTTCTGACAGCCAGAAGCATTTCTTTCTCAAAAGCGCGGACAAACAAGTCGGCGCTCAGCGTGGGTCTAGGGAGTAAACGGGAAGCTAGGGAAGGAAGAGGGGGGGGGGGGGGGGGCATCGACGCGTCGCCAGGGGAGAGATTCGCGCGGGTCGCGAGGGACCGAAAGGATTGCCGAGGGCGACGCGGGGGGTGGTGTTGCTCTTCTCCCTAATGAAGCCTTCTAATTAGCCGCTGTATCAGATGGCGTTAATGGGCGATTAACACTTGCTAATTGTTCCCATTAATGAAGCGACGGCACGCGCGCTGCGCTTTCGCTCGCGTCGTCCCCCTTCTGGTGAGGCCGAAAGGCGATGCGAGAGAAAGGGCTTATGCTGGGCGCCGCTTCCAATTTTTTTTCGTGCTTTTTTTTATCGCCCGTAGTTTTGTTCCTGCTCAGCTCACCGTCACCCTCTCCCTACTCTCTAGCCTTGGTTCTTTCTCTCTCTCTTTAAACATTTGCGTGCACGAGCGCTCACGTATTGCTCGCGATGACGCGCTTTCTTTCGTCGACCTGTCTTCACGGCTGCGCCGATTTGGTTGACCAACGGATTCCTTTGATATTTTGTTGTTTTTCAGCTTGGTATATTCATCTACTTCTCAATTAACCTGCTTTTTGGATTAATTCTACGGCTTAATCTGTTTTCGTTTTTCCTTTTGTTACCGCTAGTCGTGAAAACGGGGAAAGAGAAAGGCTATACTATAAAGCCAAGGTCTGAATTCGTGCTGGATATTAACTGTGCGACGAATCACTTGCAGACTTGTATTCGGTACTTGTGTATAAGGTTCAGCTACGAGGGGGGAGCACGTACCCGTGTTGTCTTGCGCGTACGTGTCACGTCACATTACGCCAACTCGCATCAGTCCCACTCGACTAGCGCTGTTCCGTAAACTTTTGCACAAGACTTCACGTTCAGTTTGTCAAGCAGTTATCAAATAACAAATATACGCATCGCTATCACCAACAAAGAGTGAAACAGGGCTTACAATATATAATCGCGTGCATACGATGCAAGAAGAAGGTGGAGACGACATTTCTGCCATATCTGCAGCATTTAACAGAACACTTCAGCCAGTGTGCTTGAGTTTGCACTTTATTGCAGCGTGCTTTCTTAGCCATATATCCGAGATGCCTTTTAATTTTTCTTATGAATCTGTCTGCGTACGCCATGGCGCATGACTCAGCTTCTTATAAGGAACGTGCCTGCTGCCGAGATCGCCCGGCGTAATCATTTTTCTTCCTGTTTGCACGCTGCAGCTCTCCCGTCGGTCGCAACTGTATCGCTTCTTTGATCTGACAAGCAAGCAAGTACACAGTGCTTGAGTTGTGGAGCATGCGTTGGCATTCTTCGCACATTTTTCGCGCAGAGAGAACTGTCTGACTGTGTGTGCCTTTGTACGGGAGCTTGAGGCTCGTTGCGAAATGCTCGCGCGACATTTGACGCTCCTGCGTCGGCTATAACCGGACGAAAAGACCGCGACTTTGTCGTACTGTCGGAGCTGCTTTCGCATCTCTTTCCTTCATTTTGTTGCCGCTTTACTTATCTCGTTGTCGGCCCCGATAATCGCACGCGCGCTGTCGTAATTTTTTTTTCTTTTTTTTCACCTATCTCGAACAGGATCTGTTGGTGTTGCAAGGCGGTCTCGCACCTTTTCGCTGTCGCTTAAACGAGGCTGTTATTCCGTTTATGACGGCGCAGTAAAACTTGTATTCACAGTGTGCGCTGCGAATTGCTGTATTCTCCAACTTGCCCGGGCGGCTCAAGCTTGGAGGGTAACGAGGGAAGAATTAAGAAAGCTGTACACCGTGCACTTGTGAGAAATAAAATCAATCAAAACTAATCAATGCGCAGAGAGATGAAGGGTGATAGGAGTAACTTTGAGACATAGAAAGGCAGCAGTATTTCTTTATATTAGAGACCAAGAGCGAGTACATTATATTCTAGTTGAGATAAATTTTATGAAATGGATTCGGACAGGCCATATAGCTGGTAGACCACGAAACCAATGGTGTTTGAGCAGGAGTTGAATGCGCGTTTAAAAGAAGGGAAACAGCCGTGAGGAGGATCTGGTTGGATTGAGTTGTGAGATTAAACATATTCGCTGCTACACGGCAGGTACGGCTGACGAGGCGCAGACGTAACCGGAAGGAAGCCTGTCATGAATCTCTGCTGCGGAATTTGATTATCACGATGATGGCTTCACAGAACGTGAAATGCCGACCCCTTCGTTTTAACCCTTACTTGTCGGTATGTCCTTCACATATGCAAAGATAGGTTTCAAAGAATCGAGTAGATGTGAAATGAAATCCGTCTTATTTTTCAAAGAACGCTGGCATGCTTTTGCCGAAGCTTCGTTTCACTGCGTGGGGCCCTCGTACGCCACCAGAAAGAAATTGAAATGCCAACAGGAAATACCTGATCAGGCGACCTGTTACGTTAATTATATGGAAGTGCGACGTGTAATCGCTCGGTTGATTGCAGGTTTATGGACATAGAGTAGTGTTACGTTGTTGAGTATGAACTAAGCCACTGTTAAAAATACAGGTGAACCTGGAAGCGGAACAACGAGTTGTAGTAGTTTTGGAATTGTTCGCGTTAGAATCGTTGCTGATAGTGCGTGCAGCGCTTGCACGTATGGTCTTGCACGTATGGTCCACCACTTACGCTATGCCTTGCAACTCCTTGCCAGCCTGTCACACCAGCTGCCTTTGATTTTTCTGCAACGGCGGTGGCATCAAGATAAAAGCAAACAAAACACGAAGGACACGGGGAAAGCTTGGGAATACGAAGCTCCACAGATATAACTGCCGACCACGCATGACTAAGGTCACCCTGCTATTTTTTTTATCGCTTATTTCTTTTCACTTTTGTTCGTTTTGAATTTGTTTCGGAAGTGCGCGCGCATTCGACTTCGCAACTAGCCCGCGTCCGCATCACCCTGAGCTTGTCACGGTTCGTGCTCGGGTGCTCTGGCGGCTCCAACCTTGCGTCGTCGTGTACATTTGTCTCTTCGAAGGCACCAACGCTGTCTTTGTAGCAAAGCAAAAACAGAAGCGTTCTATTTACTTTCTCTCCGGGACTCTTATCGTCAACACGGATGCGCGGACAAGTGGCTGCCAGATTTCGGAGACGAACGGTTTCGCTAAATTTACGACCTGCCCGCGGCGCAGGCCTCCCAAGACTTCTGCTCACCACGTCTCCCTTCATTTCACTTCATTCTTTCTTTCTTCATTTTTTTTTTTCACTTATCGCTGCCGAGTTTCACGATTTCTCATTCCTCTCGGGAGATCTTCGTCTTCCTTTTCCTGGCTTGGCAGTGTCTCATAGCCACCTTCTTCTCTTCTTCTCGAATCTCTCGCAACTGTTCCGGCTCGGATTCTTGTTGCGAAGGTATTGGCGACTTCTCAAAGAGGATCGCCACGTGCCTCCTTTCTTTTCCAACACTACTCAGCACCCCCCCCCCCCCCCTTTTTTTTTTTTTTTTTCTTAGCCACACTCTTTCCGGCAAGCTGCTGGACACGCTTTATACTGTTACCCGCTTCGCGCGTCTCTATTTGATAAAGGCATTCGTATGAACGACGAGTTTGAATGAAAGAGAGAGAAAGAGGCGCAGAAAGGAGTGGTGCGACCAAGGCAGCTTTGGCGAAGAAGCGAACAAAAATGAAAACCGCGTACCGGACCCTCCTGCCCGTGCCAACGAAAGGAGATCAGAGCTCTCTCGGCGCGTGTAGTCCAGAGAATGCCTAGTGAAGCAAGCATCGCATCGCGATCCGCGTTAGAGTTCCACGTCGAAGCGAAGCAAAACGTAAATCAGGAAAGTAGAGGACCGCCGGGCAATCTAACGGAAGGGCAACGGGCTGCGCATCATCCCGTGTTGCTCATGTTGATAGTGAAAGTGAAAGGCAGACGGGTATGTTCTTTTTTTTTTTTTTCGCGCCATCTCGCGCTCAAGCCTGCTAGCAGGATTTAGACCCAGGGATATCCACCTCGCTTTCGACGCGTCCGTGTTTGGCATCTCGACCGACCCGATCCGGAGGAGCAGCATCTATCTCTTGCTTTTTTTTTTTTTTCTGTTTTTCTTCCCAAGCGGGGTGTCGCTTGCTATACGAGTTTTAACGTCGGGTTCCTTTCAGCAACCAGTACACGCGCTGGCCCTCCCACGCCCAGAGATATGAAAACTGTCTCGTCATTGGAGCTGTTGCTGTGCTGCTGCTCCTGTTGCTGTTGTCGTCGTCGTCTTTGCTGACGTTTGTCGATGGCGGTTGTTTTGCTTGGCGCAGAACGCTGGCCTCGCGATCTTCCTGCCCCTCAATATCGTGCTCGCACGCCCGTCAAGAAGCTACACCCCCCCTGTCCAACGGCGCCCTGTTTAACCTTCCGCTCGCGTGTTTCTGTTCGCGACGTGCCAGCTTTACACGCCAGTTTGACTCCTCCTTTTATTTTAATGCGTAGCTTCGAGTTTGTCCACGGGCATTTCTGGCGCCGAAAGGCACGTGTAGTGCATTTACGCTCGAACTGCGCCACTGGTGCTTCGATAGCGACGCCAGAAAGATTTAAAAAACAATGGAGATAGAGGTCCGAGCGATACGACGTAGCCATTTTCCATTCGCATGCGTACAGCTTTTCGAATCTACCATAGCACCGTGACGAAGTTCGACCTTTGGAGGGAGCAGCAACAACATTAAATGCATATCGCAGGGCGAGACAAGATTGAACCGTACTAGCCTAGCAAGAACAGCTTCGATAAAGATTTCGCGACGCCTTAGCACCTGTTGCACCCTGCTGGAATGCCGAAGGTTGCAAGTTCGATTCCAGACCTCTGAATTCTCAATTTGATGGTGGCGGAATGAACCAAAAAAAAAATTTAAAAAAAAAGGGGGGGGGGGGGGGAGAGAGAGAGAGAGATAAGAATTCCTGTGTAGGCTTAAATTTAGCTTCACGTTCCATAGCCTCGGGTGGTGAAATTCTGAGCGTTCCACAACAATGTCGCTAATGCAGACTCAGGACTTTTCAACGGTAATTTCATCGATCGTTCGTTACACTATTACAGCATATCATACATATAATGACAGAGAAAGTCAGAAAAGCTGATGACGGTAGCCGTCGTAACCACGTCGTATCATTACGTCCTCGATTGTTTTATTCACCTGGCAGATGATGATGCACCCGGTACTACATTATCTTATCGTCATAACCAGATATTGTTATAAGTTGCTACCTCCAGAAGTTTACTGCGCTGTATATTACGCTCAGCTGAACATGCCAAGGTGTGATATCGTTCAGTATAGCAGTATAACACACACACACACACACACACACACACACACACACACACACACATATATATATATATATATATATATATATATATATAAATGATGTCATTCAGTATAATATCCAAATTGTGACGCGACGCTGCTAGTTTCGTGAGGAGTATTTTTGCTACGCTACCGTCTCGGAAGCTGCATTGAATGGAGTGAAATCATAGGACACGAAAAGCGATGTGCTGGTTGCAAGCAAAAAGAAAATGAGGCAGAAAAAAAAAGAATAAAAAGTGCAAACCCAAGTCTGACACACCCGGTGGGGGGAACTACTGCGTATTTGCATATTTTTAATTACGGGCGTCCACTCGAATCTGCACACGAGATGGGCGCCGCCTATTTACAGCACACCTCGCGGGAAGAAAAAGAAAGAAAGAAAGAAGCGAAAGAAAGGAAGAAAGAAAGAAGGAAAGAAAGGAAGGGATAAAGAATATGAAACTGGACTAGATAAAAAAACAACAACAGAATCAAGGCACGGTATTCGTAAATCTACAAAGTGCGAAACGGCGTATACATAAGAGGGAAATCTTCTATCTCCTTTATATACCGAAAAAAAATTGCTTTCACACTGAGCTCGTCGAAACCTATGGCTTGAACACTGCGAATAATTTGCACGTAAAAATTCAAAAAAAAAAGAGGAAGAATACTGGTGCTATGGGTAGAAAACCCTTTATCAAGCCACTATGGGCAATGTTTGACAACATCTGCATTTACCTGTCGATTAGCAAACTTTTCCGAGCTCTTTTTTTTTTTTTCGTGTCACTCCCCCCTCCCCCCCCCCCCTTTTTTTTATGCACTCTCAAAGCGGATGCGTCTGTTTCCCCAGCAGTATACTACTTTATTCGTTTATCTTTTTTTTTTCTTGTCGCTATTAAAGATACCGATAAATAACAGCATTTGGCGCGATCGCATCGCAAGAACCGAAAACGACCACAAAACTCAGGGCATAGTATCCACACATGAAAGGCAATAATGTTCCGACGCACCCTATACAAAAAAAAAAAGAAAAAGAAAAAGGAAAAAAAAAAGAAAATGCTCTCATGCGTTTCATAAGCGCACAAATGCACACGCTAGCGTGTATCCCACTGTCTTTCTTTTATCTTTCTGTTACCTTTAGCCGTTCTTTTTTTCTTTATCGGTAGAGGCTGCACCTTCCGGATGAAATGCAAACTTAGGGTAACGAGACCTGCATGCATGCTAGCTCCCTATGCAAAGCGGGCACACCGCGCCCTCTGGGTGGATTTCGGGGGACTAGCGTTCGCGTGCTTAGGCGTGCGCGCTACGCTCGCAGGCATTTTGATGCGGGTTTTACGTTGTGTCTTTCTAGCGTATCTTCGGTTTTCTTTTTTTTTTTTTGTCGGGACAGAAACACCCCCCCCCCCCCCCCCCCCCCCCCACACACACACACACCAACACCCCGTCGTATTAACGTAGGGAAAAAAAAGTGAGAGCGAAAAACAGAAACCAGATGAAGACCCTGGGACGAGCAATTAAACTCGCAGAAAACAAAAGGATGGAAAAATTTAGCGCTCGCGTCGCTGTTTATTAAGGAAACGCCGGGAGAAGACAGGTTGGGGACGGCGGGCACTGGAGGTGTGGTGGCAGAAAGAAAAAAAAATACAGTAAAGGAAGTAATCTACGAGCTTCTGCGCATCTGCAAAGCCCGGAACGCATAAACGTAAGCATACACAAAATGTTAATATGCGTTCGCTGATCTCGTGCTGGAAAAAAAATCGTATTTTTTGTTCCTGGGGCGGCTGCAGTGTTTTAGTTCTCCGCTTTTCGCGTGGAACGGAGATTAAAAGTGACAGAAAAAAAATAATTCTGTAGAAAAAAAGATAGAGAAGCGCGATCCCACCCCAGCTCTCTGAGCTGTCGTCTAATCAATATGCTAATCCGGCAGATCTTCCTTAAACTTTTTTTTTGTCCTTCCTCGTAGTTGCATCACAATCTCTCATAGGATATCTCCTAGGTGGCGCTGGGAGGCGTTTCTTTATTTTGCCTCGACGCTTACGCAACGTTTCATTTGATACTGGACGTTCGCTCCCTGCGTCCCCGCTTCGCCTTTTCCTCCCTTCTAGCGAGACACACACACTCTCCCAACTTCCTGTCACAAATGCTGTTATTAAAGAGGAGTTGCAAGTTTCCGCCCATACCTGAATGCGAGTCGCTACGCTACAGAAATGTAACGCTCGAGACTGTTCAATAACTGCGCGCTTTGAGCGCTCAACACTTCGGCGACAGACACACGCGCACACGAGTTCACACGCACACGTGCACGCGCACACGCACATACACACCTATTTTCGTTACATCAGGCTTTTTTTTTTAATTTAACTGGCCACTGTTTCAATAAACATCTTTTCCCCAATATTCTGCGTGTCTGGAAGCCACGGACCAGCAGTATAGGGTCACTGCCATACATGCGGGCTAATTTCTGCGAATGGCGACATCTCGATCGTGGGCCATACCCACAGCGCGCAGTCCACGTCTACGCACGTTCACATTCGCATGTACACAACCGCATGAATTATGATTACAATAAAAGAAGTACGAAAGAATCGCGACGTAAACAGTTGGCTTCGCTCGCGCAGCGCCGCTGCATAAATGTCTCCCCGAGGATGCTCGCGAAAATATCAGCGTCGGAAGATGCAGCGTTGTGTCCTTGTTTGCCAGCTGTCTGAAAAAAAAAAAGTTGTTGTTCGTTCTTGTATATTTGCGTGAGTGACTGTTGTCGTAGCGATAGCGTAGAGAGAAAGAAATAAAGAATAGAGAGCAGTAGCAGCAGGGGAACAATGTATCCTAAGCTGCGGCCGACTGCACGTTGTTGTTCGTTAACTAAATCCTGCCGGGGTGCTTCGTCACTTCGTGTTCGGATGCTCGAAGTGCAGGTGCAGCCAACGCCACCTAGGTAACACAAGGCCTGTTCACTCTGATGCATGACGTCACGCTACCTGGCCCGAAATTTCCATTGCCGAGGCTGGCGTGACGAAAGCGGTGAAGTCAAAATCACTGTTGCTTACTCGGGAGCATCCCGATTAGATTCTATGGCAGTCGGGCCAGGTTGCATGGCGTCATAGGTCGGAGTGAACAGGCCTTGTGCTATCTAGGTGGTGTTGGAATAGCTCGCCGCCATCACGCTGATCGTGCAGGATGCGCACCGTTCGGAACGTCGAATCGTATACAGCGGAATCTGGTTGATACGATATTCACGGAAACCGGAAAATAAAGCGTATCATCCGAAAATCGTATTATCAAACGTATTATCCAACCAAATCGTATTATCGGGAAATAAAAAAGAAACGCATTATCCCGAAACACGTATTCTGCAGAATCGTATCAACGTGGATTGAGCGTCTCGACGTTGTGCCAATGCCTTGATATAGAAAACTGACCAATAGCACGCTGCAACGTCTGCGCAGCCATCCGGCGCAAGTCAGCCTCGGTGTCCCCAGTCTCAGCGCTGTAGCTGCGATTCACGTCAGTCTACTTCGGTCTGGCAGTCACCGTATTCTGTGAAATGTGGTACGGTATACCTATGCGCGCAGTAAAGTGTGCTAGCATTTTGATGAGCTGGTCAGTTTTCCCAACTAATGCGCCTTTCGTTCTCGATAAGCATATGCCATTGTAGCAGAGAAGACAGTTAAGGATTCGAAAGACAGCCAGTTGCATTAGAGTCTAAAATTTCTTCAGAGCAAAGCTTTCTTCCTTTTTCTTCTTCGTTGGACAAAACGGCAGCCGCGAAACGGCAGTCGCAAGAATATGAGCTTCCATTAAAATTTATTTCGTGCTCAAGCTCTTTTGCTCCGCGTAAGTAACGTGGTTATTCGCAAACTCGTCGTTCGGCAGCCCTATCGTAACATTCGTAGTTAAAGAATGACTACCTGCCGGTGTTTTTTTTTTTTTTCAATTTTATTGTTCTATTTCCTCCTGGTCATTTCTATGTGCTCAGATCACAAGCGAATGTTGTGGAAAAGCCGGCGAGTAAGGTTGCCAGAACTTTGCAGTACCAATCAATCAGTCAATCAACCAACCAATCAATCAATCAATCTATGGCAGTATTACGTATATATAGAGCAGGCGAAAAAGAAAATAAAAACACCTACACCCTGGAACTGTCCATGCATCGAGAAGCGTGCGCATTATGCACTACAGTGAACAAAGGGAGACCTCCTGTGGCGATAAGAGCTTTTCTTTTTTTTTCCGCGTCCCCAAGTAGATAACGACAGAAATTAAAAAAAGCACCAGAATAATAGACCGATACCGACAACGCAGCAAGTGAAGTGCTTCTCCACTGAAACAAAGCGCGTCCTCCACCAGTCGTTTGTATGCAATAAGGGGCCCCCATTCTGCTACTCATGTTTTAACTAGACGAAGGCATGGACACACGCACGCACGCACGCACCTTTTAGATAAGACAACGCCCCTCGCCTTTTGCGTGTAACGGGGCGCCTGCTTTTGCTGTCGGCGATAACCTTGTCGTAGGGCGCTAATTTGGTCATTTTCGACCCCTCTCCCGTCCTTTATTTTCACGAATAGAGTCTCCCGCAAGAGACACTATAAAGATAAACTCTTTTTTACCCTCTCATTTCTCCTATATACGAGCACCGCGGCCGAGGCCTTGTCCGTCTCATCTCGTAATATCTCGCGCCTCAAATTGTTCTCTATTGTTGGCTGATAAGTGAAGGGGTCCTCGCTTGAAAAGAGGGACAGGACTAGCGCGGCGACATTTGACCCGCGCCATTGTGTCGTCACGTCGATATTAATTAGGCGGCGTTCCTTGTTAATTTATACGTCTACGTCGTTGCGAAGCGCCTCGGTTTCTTCGTTGTAAAGAGGAGGGGGCAGGCAGGGGGAGGGGGCTTAGCATTCTTTTGTGGAGGTAACTGCGTAGGATCATAATAGGTAGATACTAGATACTGTACACAGAGAGCTCGTGAAGAACGATCGAAGAGGTAGCGCCTTGCTGAGGGCGTTGTTGCGTTTCTTCTTCTTCTTTTTTTTCGTCGTTCGTTATAACGAAATTTCGTTATTCATAAGTTATTGCGCGTGGCGTTCGTTGAAATGACAGGGCGATAGAGAAGGTACAGGCGCTGTGGTGACTACACCTGGCATATAATTTTTTTTTTTCTGGCGAGCTCCTTGAGGCATTTTCTTTTCGTCCAGTTTATTAAAACCTTGCTTATTTGTTTATATCTTCACTAACCTGTCATTGTTTTTAAAGCCTCGTGCTTCCTGTGGATTGTTCTCCGCGAAGAGTTGGCGAAATTTTTTTAGCTTCACGTTTACCGTACAGCCCTTAATCGACATTCTTTATGACCACCTCTTCAAAGAAGCCATGTTATCGGCGACGCTGCCGCGTACCGAATCTACTCACTTCCAAAGAAAAAGTAGTACATAACCAAAAGTTAAGCAGAAATGTGTTCACGGGAAAGAAAAAGAGGACGAATACGGTGTTTTGTCCGTTGCCCGCCAGTAATCGAGCCGTAATGATCGCCTACTGAGTGGCCTTCTTCTTTGCCTCTCTCAGCTATGTGACACGTAATTCGCGACGCGTCTTGTTTCTCCATTGTGCCGGCAGCGCTCGGCGTCCCTTTCCACGGCGCACTGATTTACTGCTATGGTCCCGTCGGGTTAATTTGGCTATAATTCTTGGGCTCGGTGAACACAGCGACGCCCCCGCCCCCCCGTGGCCCTTTGTTTAGCGAACTGTCGGCCCGACAAAGGTAACGGTTTTGTTTAGACGATGAGAGAGATTATTGACTGTAAGCCACCTAGAACAAAAGGAGAGTGTCGTACGCGTCGACGATCTGCCCGGCCTTGCGAGGTGTATTTTGTCGGCTACGTATTCTTCTTGTATACTAGGTATTTTTATTGTTGACATTCGACTCTGTTTTTCCAGTCTGTGTCATTAACTGCGGAGAGTATTTCAAGAGATTAAAAAAATTCAATGGCGCGACGCAGTCGCAGAGCAGCGGCTCGCCTCTAAGAATAGCACGGCGACGCCCTTAGAGCATCTGTCAAGCCGGTGCCGGCTGGCGCGTTGACGGAGCGCTGTGTTGCCAGCCGTGGGATGCAACGGGAACGCAATTGCCCGAGCCTTTCCTTGTTGTCCGCGTGCGACGCTTATCTCGACCCACCCCATGTGTTGCCTATTCGGAGAAATACCGACTTATTTGCGTAAGCGGTAACCGTTGCCGCATGGACGGGCAATGCGTGTATAGTACATCTCCAAACTGGCAATTTCTTAAAATAAAATATTTCCTTCGTAATGGACGCATCGAATGATTTATCCCTTCCGTTGCAGGCATTCGGGGCCGTAAACACGGCGACAGATTGTCGAAATGCCGGAGTATATCTGTTTGCCTTTCGTAGACGATTCTCTAGAAAATTAAGACACAACGCATCATTGCATCAGCGTTACTACACCGCCAACGTACACTGACTCGCAAAAATAAAAAAATATGGCGCCGCAGCCAACGCATCCGTCATTGGTGTGTGCCCTGAATGTCACTTCATTGAATCTAAAATTTCTTGAATCTGAACCTGACTCGCCATCACTGCCAACTGCGAGAGATTGAAAGTGAAACAGTGAAACAAAGGAAACAGAACGTTAAACATTGCTTCGGAAATCGACTTAAGGGAGGATACACTCAAAATCGCTCCTAATGTTGCTTTTTTTTTTTTCTCTCTCCGTGTTCGTCTTGTGTACTACCGACCTCTTCCATGTTTGTTCTTCTCGTAATTCACACTGGTAAAGGTTTGGGGCTTTTTCGCGTACGGTTCGAAAAGTAAGCTGTCAGACTTGATATTTTAAGCTCGCGTGTCGCTTTCTGTGTGTGTGTGTGTGGGCGTGTGCGCGCGCACTTTAATACAAAAAAAAAAAGAAGTCTACCAGTGCAAAACTCATGCAGTTGTCTCCCTAACGAATTGGTATTCCCGTTTAAAATTTCACTGCGCGCTGCTCCATGCAGTACAAACTAAGCGCCACCTTTATTTCACCGCTGTCTTCATCCCCCGCAATAGATTACAGTGCTAAAGAAAAAGAAAAAAAAAAAGTGCGCGCCTTGTAGGGCCGCTCGGCTCTGGGGCATGCAATACTCGTAACGAGCTGTCGTCCTGTCCGGAGATTACACTGGGGGAAAAAAAGTAAGAAGAAATTTGGCGTCTCATCTCTCTAGGAAGCGGGAACAATATTTAACACACCGAGCTGGAAGGACCCCGAAGAGCTTAAGGGACCCGGAGTGCTCTTGCCCGTTCAGTCTTAGCTTGTCAACGGGGCGTAACAGCGTTTGTTTTGTTCTTCCAAGGAGCCTGCTTTGCATTATCTAGCTCGCCACATGAGGGACAGAGTCCTGTACTAATATATATTCTTTATTCTCGAAACTTCAGTACAGAGCGCATTTGCATCCTCACGCTGCGTGTGATAAAGATCCCTGCCACCATTTCTTTTTAACGTTCATTGTTGCTTTTAAATCTTTGACTCGTTGTTGCTGTCATGGACACTTTCGTGCGTACGTACTTTAATTCGTTCTCCTCAGTCGAGACAAGATTTGGCTCGGAGATTTAGCGCCTGTGAGTAAGCCGGGCGATAATTATTTCTCACGACGCGCGTCGTCGTCGCCATAGTGCACAAAACTGCACAGAAACAAGATGGCTGTTTTTGTTTGTGCTTCTGAGAATTACTATTATGTTGCGTTTTTTTATTCATATTTTTTTTTCCTCCACGCGAACTGTCCCAGCTCTGGATAGATGAAGCTAGGACTCATTCACTCTCATATCGTGAGTGAGTGAAGTCGAGTCGTGTCGATCGAGTCCCATCGACAGTGCGACTTCTTGCGGTTGTCTAGTTTATCGAGCGATCAACTAAATAACAAGTCCAGTGTCACAACTTTACCTTTACTGCCGTTCGATGTAACTATTCTGTATTGCATTTGCAATTAAATGTATGTAGCACAGTGGGGATCCGTGTGAAAATGGAACAAGCTGATATATATTTTCGAGCGCAGTGACTCACTGGTTTTGAAGCGAAATTAAGAAAAGTAGGGAGGTGATTTATTCTCCGGAAGCGAAACTACTTAGCGAGCCTTGGCGAGCGAAGTCTAAGGTAATCGTTGCAGTAACCAGCAGTCATCATTGCCCGAATACCGACGAGGTGTCTCCTTCCATACGGGCACACCCTGTACGTGATAATGAGATGCAAGTAGGCTTCTTCCTTCAGTATTCCGGAACTCTACTCCTCCTGTCGCACCCTTGCACACCTGCCTCGGCAATAAAAGGATGCTTTCTTGCTAAGCCGATATTAGCCCACGCGGTATCAGTCAGGCGTCTCTATAGGGCAGGCATTGCTCGAGCTGTGCGATTCGCCTGACCGAAGCGATCTCCTCGGGCAAACAGCGCTTGCCTCTCGGTTTCGACGGTATTGCGGGAACGCTCCGGCTCCCACACACACGACTGAGCGCCTATGGCGCAGAACGGGGAAAAAAAAAAACCCTCCGCCTCGAGATCACGGCGACCGAGACATTGCTCGTCGTCTGAGCAACTCGTTGCTTTTGTTTTCTCCCGTGCCAACGGTGAGCTTCCTCGCAAACAGAACGAAGGTGTACCGTACGCCGCGGCTAGAGGTATAAGATAAGGGGCCGTGCTCTTCACCGCTCGCTTATGACCTATGTATGAGGTATCACAGCGGCTCCTAGCTGCAGACTCGAGAAACACTCATTAGGGGATCCCAAGGGAGCCACTTCGTGCGTTATATGCGGTGAAGGGCGCCGGTCACTGATGCCTGCATGAGATCTAGTGCCACTTCGGCGCTCTGGTGGGAGCTCGGTCGTCGCTAAGGCGGAGGCTTGTTTAGCCGAGATTGCCAGCTCGTTTACTAAGCGCCCGACAAGTGTTCCTTCTTCCCGCTTTTTTTTTTCCTGCTAGGTAGTGCGTGCTTGTCGATGCCCGCACCTGGTCGCGGTTCTGGGAGTCTTAGCCAAGCTGCCGGTAAGGGGACTCCTCGATGTACCCAGCAGATCGCGCGAATGAATCCGGGGCGCTAGAGAAAGCCCGAAAAGAAGAACGACTCTCGGAAGGCACGGCCAAGTGATCGCCGCTTCTCCCGAGAGAACCGTCCGGCTGCATCGGTCCTGCGGCTTACGGAATCCGCACGATCTGTGCCCCACCCTCTGCACTGGACATCTCGACAGGAGAGGGAAAAAAAAAAAAAAAAAAAACGTCGCGAAGACGGACACCGCAGTTGTATGGTGGAAAACGAAAGAGAGACAGGCGAAGAGACAGAAACGCTATAGCGTCGCATCGCCGTGAGTAAGCCGTCGCTTGCAGGAGAGTCCTCGGGTCCTTCTAAGAACGGACACAGTGAGGGATGGGGGTTGAAGGGGAGGCAGCGAAGCTGAGCTGCTGCATTGAGATCCGGCCACGGTGAGACCGATTCTTGATGCCGGCGCGAGCCCTATATATACACTGTACGCGAGACAAGTAAGACAAAAAGAACGCGAGAAGCGGCGGTGGTTCATCTAGCTTGCGCAAACGTTCGGGCATCGGAGGAACGGGACGCCGGTGGAGGGGGGTTGAGGAGAAACCCTACGTGGCGATGCACCGCCGAAGCTCTCTCGCTTTTGTTTTCTCCGGCCTCCCGCGGCGCGCGCGCTTCTTCGCGTTCCGAAGAGAGCGGCGCAGTGCCGGACAAGGCAGCAGAGACAGTTTTCCCGTCTTTCGCGCACGCGCGTCCACATATACAAACACACAGAGAGAGAGAGAGAGAGACGCTTGTCTTCTCCGCAGCTAGATCGCACGCGCAAGCTCACCCCCCCTCACAAACCCAGGGTCTCTGTCCAGCAGACTCTGCGCGCCGTGTTTACACTGCCCGCGAAGGCTTCGCTTGTTTACGCACCCGTCTATCGGCTCTGCTTCCTTTCCCTACGGCCCGCCGCTGCCTCCAGCCTCGGCAAGAGCTCCTGCTGTTGGTTCGTTGATGTGAGAAGGACGCTCGGCCTGGCAGGTCTTAAGACGCATCCCCCCTGCAGGCCACCCGCTCTTCCTCGCGCGCGCACAAACACGCGCGCGCCCGACGCCGTCCCCAGAACTCTGTCTCGCAAAGCCCGCGCACCCGAAGCCCTGCAGGGCCTCCCGTCGTCTCGGTGTTCCCGTTGCCATGGCGACTGTTGTTGTTTCTTCGGACGGGGGAATTGTTTGTTTTCGGGAACCGTGCCTGGCCTTGCCTGCCGTGGTTGTTTAGCTTTCTTTGGGGCCCGCCGCCGGTGCGCGCGAGGACTCGAAGGGTCCCCACGGGTGGGTGGATTCGCCCGCCCGGCTAGCAGAGCAGCGCCCACCAGAGTCCGACGGTTTCGGATGACCCACCACACGCCGCTCGGCTCTCTGCTTTTGCTCGGGGGCCCTCTCTCGCAGGACCAGCTCTGCTTCTCCTATTGCTTACCGCCGCCCACCCCCTTCCAAAGCACCTTCTCCGATGCCCATCCACGCTCTCAGTCTTCTCAGCGAGAGGGTGAGGACAGCGTCCAGCGCTGGACGCTGCTGCTGCCTGCAAGGCAGGACCGGATGCTTCCACGAAGCCTCCCCCCCCCCCCCCCCCCCCGCTCGCTTGTCCGTCCAGGTCGAGGGAGTTGGGGGGAGGGGGGAGTCCCTTTGTTGTCTCGCGTGGGGCACATTGTTTTTGCATCTCGGCAGGCGGCTAGCGGCGGCGGCTGCTTGCGCAGCTTCCTCTTCTTTTTCTTTTTTTTGTTTCTCTCATTGATATCTGTCTCCAACGTATACCTACAGTGAAAGAGAGTTGGCTGTTTCCTCAGACGACGGAAGAAGAGGAGGGAGATGGACAGAGGTGCGCGGCGGAGCACAACACGCCTGCCGACCGTCGTCCCGCGTACGTGATTACCCTTTCGGGCGTTTTTGCTCCGGGCTTTGTTTGTCTTCGGGACCGGCCGACGTGGGGGGCTCCGGGGAAAGAAGACGAGCGCGCGCGTCTTCTTTTGCTGCGGCTACTGTATACGAAGCCCCGTTTCTGGCCGAAGGCAGCGAAGTGGGTCGGATGACCACCAGGCTTGACGGGCAGTGCATCGGGGCGCGCACATTGCAGCCGCAGCAAGATGCGCGCATCCTTATAGCGTATAACGCCCGTTCCTCTACTGCTTGGGACATTTTCTGCTTCTTTGTTGTCTGCATACCGCCCGCTCCCTTCCACTCGTTCATCTGTCCAGCGCTGCTATCCGGTTGCCACGGTGCGTTGCGGCCTGCTGAGCCCAGCATACGCGCGCGAATCGAGCGATAGAAAAGAAATATCGGGGGAACAGAACAAAAAGTAAGCGAAGGCTGCGGCAACCTTGTTTACACGGGCCGTAGTCGTAAGCGCGGCGCGCCGTCGCTGCAAACATCCGTTCTCGCTTCTCTCCGCCTCCCTCGGCGCCTTCCCTTTCTTTTTGTCTCCGCGTGGGGTGCTGTCTATTAGTTCCTGGCGTTTGTTATAACGGGGTGCCAGGGTTCGGTGAGGGTGGTGGTTTATTTCAGCGTTGCAACCGGCCTCCAGCGGCGAAGCCCTTCTCGCTGTCCTTTCTCTGCCCGGCGGACTCGAGAAGCTAGTACCGTATTCGCGCGTATATAATGCGCTTTTCTGGTGTTTTTGTTATTATCAGGATCATTCTATATACGGAATGCAGCTGGACATTCCTTCACCCAGAATAGCGCTCGAGCACCAAAATCTCAGCAGTAGTGTGGAGGCGTCAACTTTAGCTAAAGTTCGCGCGACATTGTGCGAGTGTACTTTTTCCACATAACTTGCGCGTTATGCGGCGAAGCGAAGCAAAAGCGGTGGAAGTGGGCAGAGTTCTGTCGGGACATCGGTTCAGCTATCGCTTTTCGGGTGGCTTTCCTCTGCGTCTCTCCGCAATATATACCATTTCAATTTCTTCAGGCCCGCACAAGTCCACCAACATTGTGAATTCACAATGTCGTCCAATGTTACCGGGAACATATGAGCGTAGAGCACGTGCGAATTTTCCCCTCTGGCAAGTGAACCATCAACCACTTTGTGGGTGGCAGCGCTGGCACCTTTCTCTGCACACCTGTACAGTGTTTTCATATTGGTTCGGCTGGCACTTACAGACAGAACACCAACAAAAGTGACAGCCGCACACCAGAGTGTTCCTTTTAACAACGGACCGCACTGTAGCTGCAAACGCGGTATTCTCATATCTGCTGTCGGTGATGGCCACGGGCTGCTGCAGCTGTGTGGATCACAGAGCGACCCGGCGCTGTTGTTCTGAAACGGCGATAGTACGTGGCGGAGCCGGACGCACTAACGGACGGACGTGCATTCATTGCTCATAGCACTGCCCCCTCCTCCTCCTTCGAATTTCCTGTTTTTGTTTGCGCCTCGTCGCCGTCGGACCGAGGGACGACGGCCACGTACGCACGACTTTGTTTGCTGCGGGGAGGCGCGACGGCCGGGCAGCAAACAAAAGCCGCTGTGCTGTGTTGTTGCTGCATATACATGTGGACGCGTTGAGCGATTCGCCGAGCCTCGGAGCACGTTGCGATGACCAATGCGCTGCGTGGACACTTTTTCTTTTTTTCTCTTTTTCAGTTTGTCGAGTCGCGGGCATCCGCTTTCGATGTACGTGATGCGCTTGGGTTGCGTCCCGAAAATGCAGGCTGAGTCAGCGACTCTGTGCGCATTTCCCTTTGCGTTCTTTGCTATTTTGTTTTCGTTTTGTTTCTTGGCCTGTATTATAAGCGCACATTTATTAATTTGCACCCAGTATGTGGTTCTACAGTCGAACCCGGATATATCGAACCGATATATAACGAAATATTGTGTATAACGAACAGCAGTAAAACCCCCTTGAAAATTTTTGTATAAAAGTTTCATTTTATATATCGAATTACCTATATATATATATATATATATATATATATATATATATATATATATATATATAGAGAGAGAGAGAGAGAGAGAGAGAGAGAGAGAACTTTTTTGTGATCCCCTTCAGTTTAAATATATCCGGGTTCGACAGTATTCACATTGTCTCTCTCTTTAGCGTGCTTCTCTTACGTAGGCAGCGTTTATAAGTTGTGAACTGTGATTGATTGATGGTGTTTAACGTCAGAAAGCAACACTGTGGTTTTCGGAGACGCCGTAGTGAAGGGCAGCCGGGGGTCGCACCCATGACATCGTGCTCGTCGGCTGCAGAGCGCCATGCCATTGAGCCAGCGCGGTAGGTCGCGTTGCTAACTGTGAGATAGCTCCCAAAAACGTCTTCCTATAGCGCAATTTTCGAACGCAGCCTCGATTCTAACAACTACGTCTAGTATAGATCTTGATCAATGCTTGCCCGCGCGTATCCACATGAGTACAGCCTAGTATGACAGGCGAATTGTGTCGTGTCTGCCGGGCACTCTGTAGCTTTCGAGAACCGAGACCACTGCTTCGTCGCATCGAGTTCTCGGCGAAGCTCGCGAAACCGTACGTGAAGTAATCGAGTCGGGCTCGACGATCATCCTTGGCGACGTATAGTTCGGCTGCTTCGGCGCGACACGACGCGACCTCGCAAAAGATGTCGCGCGTTTGTCACTCGAGTTTTACTTTCGCGTTCGAGGCAACAGTGGTGGCGAGAGCCGAGCGAATCGTCCGATTCCGATTGGACGACGCGTATCCTCCGATTCTCTCTCTGGCAGAAGCAGATTGGCCGCGAATAGCCGCAGGGTCTGCGGGGGAAAAATGCTCGTACGGTTGGGGGGTGTAAGGTTCAAGGGGGCGTTTTAGGAGGAAGAGGCCAAATGGAGGGTAGTGGTGGAGGAGGGGGGTAGCGGAGTGTAGTTTCGAAAGAGTAGGCGTGGCTCTTCCTCTACGGTGCGCGCAGTGCAAGGAACGCGCAGCGCCGAGCCACCCACGCGAACGCGTCGCGGAAATTAAACGGAACGCGTGGACGGCAGCTCCGTGATTAATCGAGCCACCGCGATAGTGATCCCAACTCCTTGCGCACCCCCTAACCGCCCCGTGTCCGTATATACCTTTTGCTTCCCTTATGAGCTTCCCGGCGAGTTTGATTCTCCTGTCGCACAAGTTACTTTTTTTTTTAATCCGTTTCCCGTTCTCGTGTTCAATTTTCGTTCTGCTGTCTCCGTTTCGCTCTACCTCGACGTCGATGGTCCAGCGTTCTTACTCGCGAACTCAGCTCTAATGTTCTTCGAGGACGACGATACGAAGCGAAACTAAAAGAGACAATTAACGGCGAGCTTGCAACGAGAAAAGTGTAGGAACAGAACAAAGAAGGGTGGATAGGAAACGTGGGGAGGGGGGTAGCCGTGTAGGTATAGGCCGTATGTTTCGAAAACGAATGGTTTCAGCTGTCGCTCGCCTACCTTCTTGCCTGTTGCAAAGGAATAAAAGCTTGGGCGTGCTTCTTGAAGATAAGCGACGGCGAAACGGACTTTCCGAGTGTCGCCCTCAATGCCCGGGTCAGATCGGACACCCTCCACACGCTGAAGAATAATTAAACTTCAACGTAGGGGTGGCGAGAAGTCACGGGTTTTTAGAGAAGCCGCGCATTCATTCTCGAATCGAGCGCGTCAGATAGGTGCCTACGGTACGTCGTTGGCGTCCGCTCGCCAGTAGTATATCGGTCTTGGTAACTTTGGTGACTTGCCTCTTTTTTTGTTATTAGCTGAGTGAAACGGGACATTCGGTAAACGTTTCACAGCTTAGCCGAGCGCGCCTTATAGAGCCGCTTGTTCCCACGAGAATATCGATGCCGCCGCGTCGAATTGTCATTACGGTATCGGAAGGGGCATAGCTTTGCCGCTGTTCTCTGGGAACAGCTTTGAATGGAAAGCGATAGGAAAACTCGTTATCATTTTTTTCCCCTCGTTCTGGGACTGAACTCCTTGTTTTCTACGACTCCAGTAAGACAATTAAAGCGGAAGGCATCAGGAACCTCGAAGGAATCGGTAAACTGAAACCTCCACCCGTCCGGGGGCTCCGAAGCTTCCGTAATAGCTGCGGTAATTACGCCTAATTCGAGAATCCTAAGTCATCGGTTTCCTGGTATTGGTTTACTTCGTCATTTCTTTCTTTCTTTCTTTCTTTCTTTCTTTCTTTCTTTCTTTCTTTCTTTCTTTCTTTCTTTCTTTCTTTCTTTCTTTCTTTCTTTCTTTCTTTCTTGGTATAAACGAAAGCGAACTGAGTGATTGTGTCGCGCGAAAGTCGGAGCATGTCTGTCGAGTCGTACTATACCTTGACTTCGGCTTCGAATGTCACGTGAGGCCGTTTTCTAATTTTCTTCGTTTGGCTCAGTGTACCGTGGACGGTGTTTCCGTCGTCTCGCGCTCCAGTTATCTCTAGTTTGGCGGAGCCGAGCGAGAGCGGCAAGATTGTCAAAAAAAAAAAGCATCATCGGTCTACCTGTCATGCTCTGGCCTCTTAATGACCCCAGGGACGTTGACTGATGAATACAGTTGGTGGAGAGCCCGCCGTAGACTGAACAGACTCCGCCTCCAGATTTCGTTCTCTGTATTATTCTTTTTATGGAGGGAATGGCTTGGTGTTCTGCGATAACGCTGCAGTGCTTACTAGGAATATGCCCACAGCTGTAGTGAAAGGGCGCGCCTGTCATTGTGAAAAAAAAGTTTAGTTTGCGTTTCCTGCCTCTTCCTTTTTTTTTTTTTTCTAGCTAGCAGCGGCCGTTTCTTGGAGCGCGTTTTCTTCCGTCTCGTGCTACCGCCAGGTCGAGCATTAGGCTAATTACGTATATTCAGACTGCTACAGGAAGCAGGCCCATCTACTTCCAGTTCATATGCGATGTACTCCTCTCCGTTTCCATTTCGTGCACTGTTCCCGTCTGTGTACTTGGAGAAATTCGTAAAAGTACTGTTCGCTCTGTTTCACTATAGCAGTATGAAGGTATTCTGAGTGAAAAAGCACGTAGTCCACGTTTCATTCACTTCGTTTCTTGAGGCTATTTATATGTTACATTAGATTGTTTCGTCACCCCCCAAAAAGTAAACCTATTTGAGGAGTGCCGAGTTGGCTTTTCCACAATACTCACTTTCCCGAGATATGGCAGTCAGCGCATCGTTTAAGGGATTACTGTGGCAGCCGGCGCTTTGCTCCAGCCGTTGGGCAGTTTTTCTCGCCTAATTTAATGCACGAAAAAATATAAACAATGTACGAAATGCACAACTACATCCACTTTATCACCGTACTGGCCGCGACATTTTCAATACAGGCCGCGTTACACATTAAAAGGCGTGTATTGCAGCTTAGAAAGAATGCATACATTCTCATTAGGGCACGTCGAACGCCTTTTTATGCCCTTGCGGATAAAACGTTGGCTTCTCTGCAACACGACATTGTTTGTAGTGAAGACAGCTTGCAGTGGCCGCTCCACGATTACGCGCGCTGAACCGGAAACTCGTAGTCTGCAGCTGGGATAACATATGCTCGAGTCTGGTTGATATTCGCCGGCCGCACTACCATGGGCGCAAGATAAAAACATTTGAAAGAGATAAAGGGAGAGATTCCGTTTATCTACTTACGGTGGCCGCAACTGCGACAGTATAATATTCGCAAGTCATGTTAAGCAAGAAGAAGGGAACAAGGTTGGGGAACGGTTGACTGCGCGAATAATTCAAGGGTAGTGTGACGAATTGGAGGAGCCTTTCAACTACGGGGTTGTCGCGCCGGACACCGACGCGTGTAACGTTTTCGTGGCCGCGCCAATAAGAAGGGCGTGGAACTGTTCCTCATCCGTCTCAATCGAGACGCGAGAAGAACTCGCAAGGAGTCAGGCAGAACAGTTCTCCTGTCAGCTCATTTTTCTATCTTAACTTTTCCGTGCCTCTATCTTTCGGTATTTTCCATTTGCGTTCTACGCTTTTCCTTGCTCCGTCGTTTGTTTGCGCCTCGTTCGGGGGCGACAGGCTGTTTGCAGCACTCGCTGTTGGCAAGATAGAGGTCTCTTGTCGGTAATGTCGCGTGCTGGCCCTTCCCGAACCCGATGGTTGGTGAGCGGCATATGATAACCGGTGGGCGGCCTCAAGCACGCGCTGGTCGCTAAGCTTATCCTAGAGGCTTTGATCGCTGCTGTCGTTCGGAGTTGTGGCCATAAATTTAGAGGGCTTGACGGCGTCGGTAAAACGCTCCATTTCGTGATGTTGCGCTTGGAAAATGGTTTCGGTTTTACGGACGCCCTCTCGGCGTGCTTATTCGCGTCGTTATCCTGTTTCGAGATCGCGCGGTGCCGTACTGTAGCGACTGCAACGGTGTTCGCCGTGCACGTATGGCAAAAGGACGCAGCGCAGATGTAGCTGGGCTGCTTTGCTCAAGATTCTGATGCGAATGTGTTGAGTAATGTCTTAATGTAAAGTATCCAGAAGACCGGCACGCCACGAATCTACAGTCACCATCTCGGAAATTTCGTAAATCTTCGCGGTCAATGCACTTTCATGTTACTTTGCGGAGACAGTCAATTTGGTGATAGATGTGTCTTAAGCGCAAACTGGTGAACCGTCGCCCCTCTCCCCCCGCTTTTTTCTTTTATATTTTCTGTCAATAAATAAAGGCATTCAGTGTGCTACGCCATATTTGTGTTATTTCTCTATATTTTGTCTATAGGCACTGTCACCAACCCGAGCCACATTACAAACGATATTGTAAAACCAACGCCATTTATATTCAGGTTTAAGACTCTCTGACCCCCAGTGAACTCTTTAGTTGGATCCACAGTGAACCAGTTATTGGTTCTGTTTTCTTGCAGCCGATCGCTTTATCTCAACTGTTCATACATTGCATAACAGCACACCAGCATTTGCTGTAGTACGGTTATACGTGGCTCTCCGTGTTAGACCTTTGTTGACATTAAGCATATTCTCTTTCACCTTATCTACATTGCAGACGGGACATCCGCCGAACTAAGTTTAAGGTTCCTGCCCGCCTTTTTGTGTTTCCCAAAGCTGGGACTCGGCTCGACGTGTAGCCTGACCTGCTTCCTTCCCGTTCTGGGTCCTTGTGCTCGCAGACACTGCTGACTTAGCCCGTCACTGAGCCTATCATGCCGGCCTTTTTGTTCTAGTTCTATTCAGCTAGGGCTCGGTTCCTACCTTAGGCCTAACTGGTTTTCCTCATTCCGTCTGCGCAGGCCCAACTGTGCTTAACCCGTCGCTAAGCCTAACTTGTCTACCTTCTATCCTAATTACTAGTACTCAGCTATAAGGCTTGGCTCGCACATTATGCCTAACCAGTCTTCCTTTTGTTTTTTTCGTCTGCGCAGACCCCGCTGGGCACGTCCAAGACGCAGCAGCTGCACCTGCAGCTGCAGCAGCGCGCCGCGGCGGCCGTGGCGGCGGCCTCCTCGGCGGCCGGCTGGCCGGGCGGAGGAGACTCCAAGGGCGCCCTGCCGCAGGGCGCCGGCGGCACCGGGAACTCCGGCACCGGCGCACCAATGGGGGGAGGAGGCACCAGCCCGGACCTGTCCCCGCTTCTGGTGATGAACAGCCTGGCCCAACAGCAGGTGCAGCAGCTGCTGCAACAGCAGCTGCTCTCGCCCGCCCAGCTGCAGCAGATTCTGGCCACGCAGCAGCAGACCTTCCTCTTCCAGCAACAGGCAAGCACGCTGTGTAGTGTGCATAGATATTACCGCACGTCATCGGGCGCGACAGTCTTTCAGTCAATGGCGCCGCTTTCCCTACCGCCGGCTCGTTGGCCTTGGCGTGCTAGTTACACCGGCTGTCTGGCAGGTTCTCAAAGCTATCAATGCGGTCTACCAATTGAGAGTGATAATGAGTCGTCTTACAGCCATTATGTTTTTTCCCGAAGCGCAAGGTTTCTCTCTCTCTCTCTCTCTCTCTCTCTCTCTAAGATATTGAGCAGGTGCTCTGTCACTGCTAACCGGGCTATACCACCGCGCGTTTAGCAGCAATGACTTCGCTTACTGTACGAGGACAAACACGGGCTAGTGATTTCATGTAGGGCCTTAGGACAGAACTGGGGACGCAATCCGAACCAGGAAGGTTCTATTATTATACTTCTGCCATTCCGGTCTTATAAACGTTCCTTAACCGTGGTTTTAGTCATCTGAGCTTGTATACGTTAATTTATTCATTTTTTTTATTTGCCTTCTGTATTATTCGCATCTTCGTGTCAGATGAAATCCCTCATCTGAGGTAGCAAGCCCTCCATATAGTAGGGCTGGCAAATTCAACTTCCTCTAAACTATTTCTCTCTCTCTCTCTCTCTTCTGTCCGGACCCAGCAGTCATAGCCCGTCACTAAGCCTGACACGACTAACTTTCGTTCTAGTTCACTCGTGCTCAACTTAGACTTGGCTCTCACGTCAGCTAGGCCCGAATTGGCAGCGTTAGCCAGTTGAAGTTGGCACTATACAGCTGGCGGTGTCTACGTGAGGTTTATCCTGATGAAGCGCCGCTCTTGTAGTACCCTCCTTCCGAGCTTCACGCGGAAGAAAAGACACTTCTGGATTTCGGGTGCAGAAGTCGTGCCACCTCTCACGAACTCGCCCGCAGGAGACGTTGCCTGTGAAGAACTGCACTTCTTGTTGAAGATGAAGGACAAGGGGAGGTGGGAGGATAACTTGTGGCAGAGGTAGAAGGTTAAAAAAGAAAACGCGGAACTTCGCACGTCATCTTTATTACCCTCTTTTTTTTTTTCTTTTTTTATGTATCGTTTCCACCTCGCACGAATACCTTCAACTCGGGAAGTAACAATGGCATATCAGAGAGATGACTGAATCGGATACCAATTACCGAGTTAGCAGCCGAACTTTTAAAAAAAATAAGGAAAATTTGCGAGTAGGCACTCGCTAGAGTCGGATATCACTTCCGGTTCCTGGAGCCTGCGTCCTCATTAATGATGGAAGGAGCACTGCGCTGGTACTCTTCGGAACTTGTCTCTTCTAGGGGCAGCACCAACATGACTTCGGCTTCACCGCTCGTTTTGTTCGCTACAGATCGGGTCGCGAGAAGCTCGACGGAGAAAAAAAAAAGAGAACAAGAAATACAAATGAGCAGAGGCTTGCTGAAAAAAAAAGTAAGCGATTGTTCATAATTTCATCTGGTCTCGAAAGTGCTAAGGCAAGCGAGTCACCTAATTTGCCTTTGGCAAGAGCGCTATATATAGTTCCTTGCTTCGAATCAAAAACGCACAGTGAAATGCTTTCTCCCATATTTTTTTTTATTATTTCTGAAAACAGATGCTGACTATGCCAAGTGATTGTTCTCGAAGTTGGCAGTTATGCGCTTCTGGTACAACGGTTGTGACTTTTTTTTTTTTTTTTCGTCACAGCCTTAGCACTGTTGATTGCGCTTGTGCTGAGAACGATGTGTCTAGTGCCCTTGTCTCAAGGGTACTCGGCGTTCCTATCAACGTCAGCGCGCTGTATATTATTTTTCTCGCGTTTCTTATTCTCCACGACAAGCGTTCCTTGTAGTTAGCATAACTGTCAGAATAATTAACGCTCGTAATTTCTTCGATAATTCAAGAAGGAAAAAAAATAGGGGCTACACACCATGCACCGGAAACTGCCACTGCCGGAACTTAGAGTTGACGTCAGAGCTTCTTTTGCAAACTAGCGCCGCTGTGCGGCCGTTATGTGAAGCTGCGTGGACGGCCCCCACTCGTTCCTTCGTACCGGCGAAAAGCAATTAAAACTGAGGCCGAATTTCAGTCGCCCAAAGTGGATTTCGCTGTCGCATACTGCCGCGCCCGCATATGCTCACGGACAGGAAATGAGAACAGCCTAGTCAATATCCGTCGAGATCTCAACGTTAAAAAAAAAAGAAAATTAATTCTTGATGCCCCTCTTTGTCACTCTCTCCTGTTTTTTTTTCTTTTTTCAAAGATAATCTTGTAATTTCTTGCTTTCTTTTCTTGCTACGCCTTCTGGTTTATCTTTTCGCTGTTAGTACTCTTACTTTGTTGTTCCTAGACCACACGATTATTGATTATTGCTAATAATTTGTTTCCCGCTGCTCACTTATCACCGTCTATACTTGATCAAGGAATATGGCTTCACTTCTTATACCCCTCCCCCCCACCTCCTCCTCCATCCAACCCCCCCCTCCCCACCCCACCCCCAATGTCCTGATTTCAAAATCGTCTGCTCTTCTTTTTCTGCTGCTGCTTTCAAACTTTAATGGCTCCGCATCGGGCGATCCCGCAATTACAGATAATCATGTCTGCTAGGTTGAGTACTTCTCTTCCCTTTGCATAATGTCCGCGTGACGATTAGTGACGCGCTAATTGTGAGCTTCGTTTGCGTGCCTTCTCCGCTCCCTTTTTCTTTTTTTTTTTGTTCGCGTCTTACGGCCGAATGGCAGGGGCGCGGCAACTTCATCATCCGCCCAATCGATCAGTTCCGGGGCGTTGCAAATACGACTGTAAAAAAAAAAAAGCCTCTATCTTGTGTAGTTTCTTTTATGTAAGTGCTCGGGCTTTATATTCCGTCTTTTTTTTTTCTTCTCTGTTTCTTTCTATTAATGTTCCGATCGAGTCTATTGATTTTGTTCGCTTGCTTCTCTGTCGGTATTGCTGAGGCTTCTGTCGAAAGTGAAATCGGCAAGACGTTAGTTAGCAACAGCGTAACAGGCACAGCTGATAAACTCGCCTTTGCAAAGACGCCTCCTGTCGGAAGCCTGAGAAACACGTCACGCGAGTTTATGTGCCTACGTTGCGCCCACTGAAGCCGCGGCCATTAGCGATGTACTATCTGCGGGAAACATTAACACAGCGCTTAAACATAGCGTTCCATTTGCGAGCTTCACGCCTTAGTCGTCGTTGATAAGAACAAAATCACCCTCACGCTTGGCGCCCTTGGGCCATATCTGGCCCTTGCGCCACTAAACGCCAAATCATCGTCAACTCACGACGTCAGACAACGGTATACAGGTGTCTCAAAACGACTCTTGATTGCAAGTTACAAATCGATCGGTTCCTCTGAGAATTCGCGTCTTCCGTGTATACAGCCGACTTCTGCGGCGTTGTTCGCAAGGTGACGGACAAAAAATTCTAGTGTACACGCGGTACATCGAGTATTTCTTTTTCTTTTTTTTCTTCCCGGCGTCGCATACTGAGCACAATATGAGCTCAATCAGAAGGTTTGCAAGTCTATTTTTCAAACTTCAAGAAGCATTTGAACTAAACTTAAGAAAGCAAGGTATTTCAGTTACCGAGAAGTCGCCTTACTGGTGCACCTAGGTGCGACTCTGTGCTTCAAAATTATTGGATTCAACGCCTTCCACTATTCCAAATTCATGTAGTTAACCCATTACGCAAAACTATCGTACCGCCCGCGATTTCAGCAGATTTTATTTCTTACTTTCTTCTTTCCATTTCGCTTCTTTCCTGATGGCGTCTCTTATTAGTGCATTGCTGACACCATGCACGGACACGAGAACTAGCCGAAACAGACAAGATAAAGTAACAAGTGCGACGAAAAATGGTTACAAAAAAAAAAAAACAGCTAACATACTGTCAGGCCAGCAGTTCATCGCAGCATTAGGGTACGGGCGCACAGTACCAAGGACTGTCCGCTGCTCGCGTGCTGGCGTAATAATATTCGCTTGCGTCGAGGGACAACAGCTCGTCTTTGATCTTTGTGGCTGTTTTCTCTCTCTCTCCTTTATTCCTTTTTTTTTCATTTCCAAGCTCGTTCACTTTTTTTTTTCACTCTTAAAAAAAAACGATGGTTACAAAAACTACGAGGCATATGCGATCTCTTGATAGTACGCCACTCTTAGCCGGGAATTCAGCGCATACTACTTGGACTCGTCGTCATTCTCTGCATACATTCATCTTGCATGTGCTAGCGACACTCTTTCAAAAAAATGTTTTGTTTTTTTAACTAATGTTATGTTAGAGGAGCCAGGAATAAACGGCAGAGAGACGAGAAGAAAGTGCCAGAATACTAACGACGTTACCTTGTGTTTCTATGTTAATTTTATTTTCATCTCTTCTTTTTCTGTTTTATTCTTCTCACCGCGAAGGTTGAACAAACGCGTGCTTGGTGTGGTGGGCGACGTAGTCGTATTCAGGCGAGAGAGAGAGAGAGGCTGCAGCACCAAAATGCTGGGCGTGGTTGCTTCGACTCTGAATGAGAGAGAAAAAAAAAATCAGCGCTAAAAAACGCCTGCGCACCCACGCCCTGCCGGGGTATACTTAAAAAAAAAAACGCTTTTTTTCCTGTGGCCGGTGGAGCGCATGGGGTGTTTTTGTTTTCACGCGGTCCACGCCTTTGTTGGCCAATGGCGTGCAATAGATACCCTTCGACGACGCTGCGGTGGCGAAGGGATGAAAATAAAAACCAGAAAACAAGGAAGAACACCGGGTGTGAGGTGATGTTGCAGAGATGGGTGCTAACTGTCCGGGTGGAGAATAAAGAAACTAAGAAATGTACTGTTTTTTTTTTTTTTTTTTTTTTTTTTTTGCGCCGTCCCTCGAATAGCGTTGTCGCGTCGTGTGCGAGGTGTTCTCCTGAAGCGAGCATGCGAACGCTGTCACTTGCCAAAGTCGGGAGGCAGTTCCCATTCCACGGGCTATGTTGGAGCAATAGCTTGCGTAAGTCTGCATGGCGATCGTGCTTGAAATTCGACACTGTCGTCTCTCTCTCTACTTGGCTCTTACGCCGTAAATAAATTGTGCAAGTGTCTCGGAGCTCGCTTTTGGGAACAACAACAGCATGTGAAATCGAGAGATGTTCTATGTGCGCGTGTGTTTATGTATGTACACCCGCTGCAGCCATCACACTATTGTCATGCACCAACTGGCCCAGAAAACCACCCTATACTCAACTTGAGCAGCGAATGTGGGACTTTGGGATAGCCGGCTCTGACGTGGCCTGCCTTCCCATGTTTCTACATCTAAACAAAATTTTTAAAATACGACAACAACTAGCAGCAGCAGCAATAACAACAGGAGACACTAAAGCTCCCGTGTTTCTTGTTGCGGCGAGCTATTCTGTGTCTCGTTTGCTGTCCTTGCTATATATATATATAAGATGGTGCATTGGTTTAGCGGAAAGATAGGTGCGAGGTTTAGCGCACAGATAGGCGCATGGTTTAGCGGAAATTATATATATATATATATATATATATATATATATATATATATTTATATATCATCGTTCTCGATGAGCATCGAATTCAGGCCACGCTCATCCTCTTGCTTCCGCATTCTTTGCAGCAGCACCAACAGCAGCAGCAGCAACAGAAGCAGCTGGAGACGGTGATCCCGCACCTGCAGGAACAGCTACAGTTCATCATGGTCCAGCAAAGCCAGGTCCTGCAGCAGCTCAACGGACTCAACAGCGGCTCTTCCTCGTCCCACGGAGGAGCTGCTATCGCCTCTCAGGTGAAGAAGATCCTCCTTTTCCTCTTACACGATCCATTCAGGCCCATGGAGTTTCCCTATACAAAATTGCTGGAGCGAACGCTTGCGCTTCGATAGATCGTTCAGCTTTAGCAATTGGAATATAGTGTTTAGGCTTGTCCGTGAACGTATTAAAATTTTGGGGGATTTTACCGTGTTACCGGTGGGGTGCACGGCAGAAACAATTCGCTGATACTAAGCGGTAATACGCTGGTAACAACGCTGGTAACTTTCGTGCTGCTGGCTTCAGACGTCCGAAGGGGGCAATTTATTACGGCTTATCTTTCTAAATTTTCGAGAAATCATAGTGTTTTACGGAACGCATGAAAGCAGTAATTCTCTCCTCACATGCATATTCATTGCGAATGATTCGTTTATAAGAGATATGTTTTCAATATGCAATGTCGCAAAGCCGCTTGAAGCCACAAGGACGATCAGTTTCGGCAAATATCCAAGTACTAACCAGCGTTCCCATATCGGACGAACGGCCATGCATGCGGATCCCGTAGACACTATAGACGCCAGAGTTCGCTCTAGTAATCTTTGTAGAGGAAAACTCTTTAATTAAATATTCGGTTGTCCCGCGTGCCGAATGTCCAGTGTGCTCAGCGAAGGGCCTCTCCTCCGTTGCAGGACGCATCCCCCGGCGGCGGCGGCAAGGGGTCGGCGAGCGGCAAACCGGGGCGACAGCAGCTCCAGCTGCAGCTCCAGCAGCTGGCGCTCCAGCAGCACCAGATCATGCAGCAGCTGCAGATATCGCACCGGCAGTACCTGCTCGGGCTGCCGCCGTTCCTCCTGCCGCAGGGTAAGAAGCAGCACGACGTTGGGACTCTCTTCGTGGCGCGAATGCAGCGCAAAGCACCGAACTGCGGGGAGATAGGTGCGTGGTTTAGCGGAAAGATGGGTGCGTGGTTTAGCGCAAAGATATATGTGCGTGGTTTAGAGGAAAGATAGGTGCTTGGTTTAGCGGAAATATATGTGCGTGGTTTAGCGGAAAGATAGGTGCGTGGTTTAGCGGAAAGAGGCACAAACGCAAGCGCTGACCACCAACTGAGTCTTGTTTGTCAAAGAACGTATATATGTAAATGTAATAGAAGGCGAGAAGGTCATCGCAGACATGGGGCAATGTCGACAGGTCCAGGAACATAGTAGACGTGCCGACGTATTAAAACACGTGTTAACATAAATTAAGAGTAAAAAAAAGATGGCAAATTAAGGGGCGCGCAGGTTCATAAGAGCAAATTCTTTGTCACGTGTCACGGAGGGTTGCCTTGCGTAACTGTCTCCATATTGTTTTTATGTAGCAGGCCTCGGCGATCTCACGCGAATCGCACTCTGTTCTTCCCCCACTTAGGTGCTTTGCGCTGCAGAATAGATGTCTTGTAAGCGAGAAAAGAACGAGAAAGGAAAAGTGAAGTGGCGCCACCTGTTTTATACTATCTCAAGTTACGTCAGCACTAGCTGATTTACAGAGAGCGACAGAGGGACGGGTCACGTGGGAATTACGTCAAGTTGTCCGCTTTGGCGCGGCCAATTCAAATTGAGGAGCAGCTGCGCGGGGCCTTCAGTGGCAGTTTTGCATACGCCAAATTATGATAGACATCTAGACGAATAATCCTTCGATCTCACCCGTTTAATTTTTTTTTCATTTGGTGGCCCTTTGATTTGAGCTTTTCTGTGACTGCTGGCACTGCCATACATCGGAAAGAAGGGCGGCAGTCGCTTTCAACATCGAGGGCTTTCGAATGTTCGGAGTTGCATTGTAAGCCTAGCTAATGGGCTTACTTAGCTCCGGTCCCATGTCGCATTGACTCCGCGCAAAATTTGTACATCGTTAATTATTCGCCGCTTTATGTAATTAATTACGCAGAAAGAGGCTGCACGCGTGACTCGAAACGGTCTCTTCTATACGCGTGCCCACGAATGGCTGCGTGTCCTATCTGTCAGCGGCACGCGAATCTACGTGCGTCCTTATATATCGCGTGTACAAATGAGCTGCGCTCGGCCACACCGCCGCCCATACCTTGTCGCTTGCTTTATTTTAAAATTATTTGATCCTGACTGACATTGCATATGTTTTTGTACTTGCTTGACAGAAAAAAAAATTTCTCTACCCTTACGGTCACTGCAACATTTGGCAATTGCTCCCAACGTCATCTATCTTCGCCCAATTTGTCCTTGATGAAGGTCTGCGCGGGTCGCCCATTTTCTAACTCGCACGCGCGCTCTCCGAGTTCTCTTAAAATTTTGATTCCGCTGGTAACGGTTTTTTCCCCCGCTATCATATACCTGTACACGTATCGGTGCTGTGGTGTAGGCACGGCTTGCGTCGACGCCGTTCGATGAAACTATCGGGGCGCGACGCACGTGTAGAGGTCTCCTCCTTCCCATCCTCCCTTGTTTTCGACGTAGCCACAAAACATGAAAAAAAAAAGAAAATCAAAGGAAAGAGGTCGCGCCCATAGCAAAGGGATCCAAATTATTTCCTCTTTCTCCTTCCTTCCATGCTATATAGCATTCACGTACGGCACAGACATGCGCACCCAACAAAACGATAAAGCAGGGACAAAAACGCTATCTCGCTGTCAGCGTAGCCGAGACAGAAAGAAAGAAAGGGAAGAAAATGGCTCGTGGGGACAGACTATAGAAGGTGGCGGTAAACGGATCGGCATCGGCGTTCGGGGCTAGAACCACACCCCGTTTGGATGGACAGACGGACGGGCGAAGAGATGGGTCGTCCTGGGTGGAGAGTTTAGTTTCTAGGCTATGAACGATAGAAAAAAAAAGAAAAGAACGAACCCCCGCAGGCGTCTAGCCGCCCGCACACACATGCACGCACGCACGCACGCCGTGGAGGGAAAAACCACCTCCGTGACTGTTGTGCAAGCCCGCGTTGCCCATTTCGTCCCCACGCGGGAGATAGAAATGGGGAGAGAGGCACTCGGCTGAAGGGAAAGGACATGGGCGATCACGTAGCTGGTTGCGTGGGTGCACCGTTACTCTCTCTCTCTTTCTTGTCTGGGGCGCGCGGGCACGCCGCAATCACCGCCAATCACGTACACACAATACGAAAGCTTGCCCGTATACTGTCGCAGGTATACGTATCCCAGAGCGTCTTTTTTTTTTTTTTTTTCGCGTCGCCGTTGGCGTGGCCTACCTGGCCCCGCCTGGCTTAGCGGGAGCAGGAAATGGGGAAACAAGTGACGCGGCGTCAGGTGTACGGACGCGGGTAGGAAAGAAAAAAAAGAAAGAAAAGGTTGACGCTGATGCGGTGGCTTGGGGAACTGAGGTTAACAAAAAGGAAGAGTGTCCAACGGATCGTAGACGGCGGGGGAAAAAAGGGAAGCGTCGCGTTGCGCGTCTGTGTGGCGCCTTCCCTGTTACGATGCCAGTTGGGAATGTGGGGTGTGGGGAAAAAGGTGAAAGGTGTTGCTCTAAACGTCTCCGGAGAAACTAAGCGGAATGCTAAGTAAAGCGAGAGCTACGAAGGAGACAGATAGAGCCAAAACTAAATGGGACGTTGGGCAGAAAGGCGAGGAGCCTGGGATAAACGGTCAGAACTTGGGGAAGCGGGTTCCTGTGTGAGCGGAAAGTGCACGAAAGATGTAGTAACAACGTACAAATAGTGCGAAAGTAATGCGAAAGAAATATATCGGCGTTCGTTATTAGGGACTCGCTTCGTCTGTCGCGATTCGGAAGACTGTCCCGTTTGTGCGGGAGCGAGAGAAAAATATGAACGTTGAGCGTAGTGAGACGCTGCGCGGTCACACACACGCACCTCACGACGTCCGTGGGTACGATGCAGACGTTGTTCAACCTATAGCGGCCGCGATAAACAAGTGGAGCAAACCGCGCTGTGCAGACAAGATTCGGCCGTCAGATAAGGGTAGCGGGATAGATGCGGTGAGCCCTTCGAGCGGCGACAAGCTTCGCGTCTGCGTTGTGATTGGTGGACGCGGTCGTTGCGCCGGGGCAAACAATGGCGGCATTCCGTTTCGTTTGTGCGTCGTGTCCGTCAACGCCGGTTGTCGCGCCTGGCGTCGCAATCACGGTGTTGACACGCATCAACACGCGTGGCCGGCGGCGGCAACATCCCCGATGATCAGGATCGCGGCGTCTCCCGACCGACGTGCCTCCTGGCAAACAGTGCTTGGCTTGCTTGTTTCTGATACTTTGCGCCTCCTTTCTGGCAGCGTAATCAAAACTGATTCCTCTCTCTGTGTGTCATCCTGGGGGGAAAAAAAGGATGAAGGATAACTGCCGGAACAACTGCAAAATTTTTTGCGGTGTCCTGTACTCCGGCTGGCGTTGAGGGAAAGATACAGGACGTAAACGCCGCGATCTACTGTCACATGTACTTGCTTCGTTGTTCTTAAACTTTCTCGGCAGCTTGAAAGGCAGCAACCTTATAGTTGGCCACCTCAATATGAAAAAGTTGAGCACGACACGTTTAAGAATGTATGCCGACAGTCAGACACTGCGGTTTTTCGTATTGTTTGTACTGCCTCAATTGCCTTGGGCTGCCCTGTAGTGGTAGTGGGAACATATATCTTATCGAAATTTGGTAGAAATTGCGCTCCACACATCGGAAACTCGCTGTCTGGGCAATTATCTACAGTGTATTTAAGGCTGATACACACTGTTAAACCGTTGCATGACATTTGCCAACACTCCCGCTAGATTGAAGAAACTAAATTGTGCCAAATTAACGATAAACGTCTTGCGAAAGTTGGCAGTCATGTTGTAGGTATAAGCTAACTGCATATTTTATTTTACTTTTCTGTCTACAAACTTTCATCCATCTGAGAAACCAACATCTAATGATCATCAGTGACCCTGCGTTGCATACTTCGTATGGAATGACATTCAGCCCAACCTCCCTCCAAGAAAGACGAGAACCGAGTTCGCGCTTATTTTCCAAGAAATGAGCTGCAATCCTTTTCGCAAGTTAACGCCGCCGGAAATAGGCTTGAAGTGGAGTTCACAGAGCAGAGCATCTACCAACTTCGCAACGAGAACTTTTTTTTTTTTTGAAAGATCTATGTCATCTGACAAAGGGCTCAAGGAATGGTTACTTGCACGGGGCATCTGCCACAGATTACACTGTCGTTCGCATCTAGTTCTCAGCAGACAACAAGAGAGAGAGAGAGAGTCAACAACTCCCAGTCCGTGTCTAGACAACAAACCGAAGGAAGACGCTTCGGTTTAAAAGACACCTCAATGGCTAACCGACCATGACGCTGGCTGCGTATCGCTCTTTATCGCGTGCTTCGCGCGTTGTCTTATGCTTCCGAACAAGCTGCGTCCCGACTTCGTTCGTGATCACATGTTTCGCGAAGCTGTATACTCACGGCGTGGTACCGAGACCTAACCGCGTTTCGCCTTCGTAGCCCTGAACACGGACCTGCAAGGGCTCTGGAAGGACGGCGTCGCCTCGGGCCTGGACGTCGACGGCGGGCCGCTCAAGGGCCTCAACGGCCTCCTGGGCTCGGCCGCCGCCGCCGCCGCCGTAGCTGCACAGCATCAGCAACAGCAGCAGCAGCAGCAGCAGTCTCAACAGCAGCAGCAGCAGCAACAGCAGCAGCACGCGCCTCCGGGTCCTCCCCCGCCACTGGGCATGCCCACGGCCCAGCATCCGCCCACCTCGCAGTCCTCGGGCACGCGGCTCGTCAACGGCAACAATACGGTGCTGCAGAGCGCCCTCCAGGGACTCCAGTCGTCCCACCACCAGCAGCAGCTTCAGCAGCACCACTCGGCCTCCTCGGCGGGTTCCCTGTGCCACGGGCCCAACGAGGCGGGCTCCGCGTCTTCGTCGCCGTCCACGTTCCAGCAGCAGTTGGGGAAGGAGGAGAGGTCTTCCGGTGCCAGTGGTGCCAACAGCGGGCACGCGCTCTATGGCCACGGCGTCTGCAAGTGGCCAGGGTGCGACGCCGAGTGTGAAGACTACCAGGCCTTTGTAAAGTGAGTCGCGTCTTGCCTGTCGTTACTCTAGCCCTCGCCTGATCTTTCCAAAGACCTTTGGCGTCGGTAAAGTCTTGGAGAGAAAATACCCTCACCTCTAGATTATTTTCTTCGTTTATGCGCGTTTGTCTCAAGGACGAGGATTTGTCTGCGAGTCTTCTGGTCAATTAACTGGACCTGAACTACTACAGCTAATAGTGACTGCACAACGGGGTACGCAAGGAGCTCTCTTTACGGCTTTACACTGCTTGTCTTACGGTCACTCTTACCTGTTTCCTTGCGCCCACTCTTTCTAACCCCTTAAGAATTCTAACCCCTTGAAGTTAGACCTATGGGCTTAATTAGTAAACAGAATATTGTCAGGCGTACTGCGGCAGATACCTGCAGCAAACGGCGCCATAAAGGGGACAAGTGCGAAGATCGTCACGACTCTCTGTATTGTTCACTGAAATGTGCTTCTTCAGTTCGCTGGCTTGTGGGTTCTCGCGAACGAGCCTAGCTCGGCTTCAGAGTTATGGAGGAACTCTGTGTGGCCACGGAGACGTGAAAGTCGATGCCTAAGGTTGTTCATTTCCTTTTTTTTTTGCATTGCCTTCCGCTTGCAGACACTTGAACACTGAACACCAGCTGGATGATCGAAGCACAGCGCAAGCCAGGGTACAGATGCAGGTAGTTTCCCAGCTGGAACTGCAGCTCGACAAGGAGCGAGACCGGCTCCAGTCCATGATGGCGCACCTCCACATGAAGCCGCCCAACGGCAGCCCATCTGGCTCTGGCAACAAGGACTCGGTGAGTGGACTTGTCCGCACTTCCTTTCCGCGTAATATGCTGCCACCTTAAGTTAAAGTATCAGCAGTAGGGACTTCCTTGTGAAGTGCCCAAATTCGCACGCACTCGTTTTCTCAATTCCGACTGAACATCGAGCACGTTCTTGTCACACAATTTATCATGTCTAGCTCCGATCAGTTTTTTTTTTTATTCTGTATAATTATTTCTCTTTATTTTCAACTGCGTTTCTTTATTTTGTTTTATATTGAACTGGTGCCTGCACCTCTGTGCAATGCTATAAAGCCCTGAAGGTAGAAATACAATAAATAAACTAATAAAAAGAACTAGGAAAGTTTCTCGATATTCCTGTCACAATCTCAATTCGAGGGCGTAGAACTTTCAGTTAGGTTTTCTTGCAGTGGAATTGACCATAAAATTGAAAATTTATGATGGTGCCACTCTCATGCACGTGCGGAAAACGCGTGAAAACGCGTTCGCGTGAAAACGTATACCAATGATCCCTGTCACGTTTCACTTTCATGCGAGTGCCAATACACATTTTCTTTCAGTTCACTTATGCTGTAATAAACTACAGCTATTCTTCGCGTGCTCGTCATTTATCCCCCGCTGAGCCGCATGCTTCACCAAATGCAATATATTACCGAAAATGAAACAATGATCTTCGGTTGGCTTGAACCTACTGAAGATCATTTCATAACACTATCATGTAACGTTCGAATCTGTTTCCTGCTGAAATTTTTGTTGTGGTTTTTTTCCCCAAGGAGAAGGATTTTCATTTGATCAGGTAACGAATTACATCTGTGGCGTCAATATGGTAATTAGTGTTTTTGACAGCAAGCTTCAGAAATGAAGCTGCATTGACAGATTGACCTGTACATTTGTTTGTTTATTTCCGCATTCATGCTTTTAGGAAATTTGCGTGACAATGCGCAGGTAGTATCTGGGGCCCTGGTGTCATAGTCCCAATACCTTTTTATTCCCTCAGTATAATAGCGACACAATGTCGACAAGCGTTCTTATTCTTTCTGGAATAACAATTTTGTTCCAGCTTTAGTTAAGGCTAGAGTACGTTGGTGTAGACATCTCCACGATGCCTAAGACATGTGGAGATTTGATAAACAGTTACAATCAAGTATGCTTTGTGTTTTCTTCTTGAGTTTGTTTCATTTTGTTTTGTTGTATGCGTATTTGTGTGTGGCGGTGCGCGTACACCTCCTGTAGAGTGGCGGCGTTAAAGGCGCCACCCTGCTCGGGGAAGTAAATGCCGCCTCGAGTGGATCGGTTTACTGACGCGTGCGAGTCTCTTTCCGGCAGCCTTTTGCGAGCTGCTCCCCTCCTCCCTCGTCCTCGTCTGTGTGCCTGCAGCTGTTGTCGTCGACCCCCAAGCCAGCGACGTCCTCACCTCAGGCGCTGCTGCCCATCAGCCCGAGCCCGCCGCCCCTGGCGATGAGCAGCCCGCTCATGACGAGCCGGCTGCTCGGGCTGCCCTCATCCACCCAGCCACCGGGCTCGGGACCCATTCGGCGCAGGCTGAGCGACAAGGGCGTATCTCCGCTCTCGGGTGAGTCTTTTACGACGTTTCGAGTGAAATTAATTAAATTATGGGGTTTTGCGTGCCAAATCCCCGATCAAATCAGACCATGAGGCACGCCGTAGTGGAGGACTCCGGAATAATTTGGACCACCTGGAGATCTTTAACGTGCACCTAAATCGAAGTACACGGTTGTGTTTTGCATTTCGCTCCCATCTAAATGCGGCCACCGTGGCTGGGATTCGATCCCGCGACATCGCGCGTAGCAGCCCAACACCATAGCCACTAAGCAACCATGGCTCGTGACGTTTTGATTCAGCTCGCTTCAATGCCTGTCAAATATCTGGAGCAATGTGAAAAGGCCTAAAGCTTGGCTTGGTCCGTGCCCTAGAGCGTGGCATCAATGTGGTAGTAATTACATTCGTATACCGTGTAGGAGTCGAAACTCGTTATAACGAACTACTGTATAACCTTATTAGGATCTCGTTACGTTTATAAAGAAATTCGCGAATTTTATATTTACTTGGTTATATTCGATAATTCGTTGTATCCGTGTTCATTATATCAAGGTTCGAGTACAAGAAAAGTACCGTATTTTCCGGTTTATAAGTCGTACCGTTGTATAAGACGCACCCCCCTCAAACCGGCAGCTTTTCCGAAAAAAAAAACGTATATAAGTCGCACCGGTGTATAAGACGCACCTCTTCGTTCGGTAAGCGATAAAAAAAATCGTGACGTTTCGTTCCCTGAACGCGGGTCACGCGCAAGCGTATGGGTGCCATATATTGTCGCTCCAGGCACATTTCTGCCGTCGTGGTTGCCGCGATGGTCCGTAGAAAGTCCAAGGGCGATAAAGAGCAATAACATCGTCCCCGCGCGCCATACGCTGTGTGTGCGAGTGAAAGCGTCCGACGGTGAGCCGAATCGCGCACAAGGGAGGAAAGCGGGAAGGCAGCGCGGGGAGGGAGCGGGGGTTGTATTCTGATAGCAACTGCGTAGTTTGCGCAGCAGCGCGCGCCGTATCTTGACAGCGATCTGCAGATACGACGAATTCGTGGTCGACCGACTCGCGGTCGGCCGGCCGCCGCTTGCGTTGCTGCTCCGTCCTTCTCACACGGCGCTCGGGAACTCGATCACGAGAAGAACCGGACACCTCGATAGCGCGCACAGAATACGTGGCAATTACGTCAACCAGTGCGCTTCGCGTGGCCATAACATCGAATCCGATTTTGATGGCAGTTTTCCCGGAAAAAAAAAACTTATTTAAGTCGCGCCGTTCTATAAGACACACCGACGAAAAATTCTGAAAAAAAAACGCGTCTTATACACCGGAAAGTACGGTAAGCAGTCGGAAAATTTGCAGCAAATTGTGCAGAAAAAGGTGAAACTACAGAAAACTAAAAGACAAGGCAGAAGTACAGATCCGACACTGAATTACTTTCGCCATATCCAATATTTGTTATAAGCATGCGTTCATCCCGGTGAAATAAATGCGCAAGTTGTATATTTACTTCTTTATAAGCGATATTTCGTTATATCTGTATTCTTTACGTATTCGTTATTCCAGATGTTCAGATCATGCTCAACTAGCCATGTGAAGTTTTCATTCTGTTCAAGAACGTTTTTCGTGTACCCAGTCCGTCATTTCGTGACCATCTGCATGTGGGAGATATAGCAGTTCAGCGGTGCTAAGACGTCTAGCCCAAGCCTGTTTGTATATTAAATTGTTGGTGTGTGTCTTGTGGCTTGGAAACAAGTATAAGCATCAAATGTTCTCTCTCTTTATCTCGCAGGTATGGAAATCGCATCATTACCCGACTCCCCCATACGACGTAGGGTGGCGGAGAGAGCTAACTTGGATATCACCGAAGGTGAGTCATGTGAATAGCTTCTTGTCTGATTTCTCGCTCACGCGCAATCTTTATTTTTCTCATCTCTCTGGCACCTTCTCTCTCATGCTACCTATTAGGCCACCACAGCAAAAGTTGCTCCTCTTATACTGCGTAAATTTCTGTATCTCTCTAAACAATACAGAAGTTCACAGGAAGATGAAGGCTTTAAGTGATGAGCAGTGATCGAACAAGGAATGTCGCGGAAGCCGAGTCCCTTTGTCGAAGCGTTGGCTCCAGCAACATTCCTTCTTGTATTTCACTAAGGCCATGTAACAATTATAGACCTAGTGATACCGTGTCCTTAATGCCAGTCTGGTTAGGTATTAAAATTGGCTTTGCCCAGTCTACAGTTACAAACAGTTGTAAATGTGACACGCAATGACAGTCATCCCATGCGGCCATAGTTTAGCGTACGACTGATATTGGAGGGAAAGCATGCTCCCGTGGAAGCATTGGTTGATTTGCAGTAATTTGTATATTTGTTCTTCATTGTTCCCCAGAGATCCAGCGAAATCGAGAGTTTTACAAGTCTGCGGACGTTCGGCCTCCCTTCACATATGCCTCTCTCATTCGGCAGGTGAGTTTGGTCAACATAAGCTTGGTTCACAGTAGTAGCGCTCTGACACATAGTACGCAGTTGTTTGCTGCCTAACTTATGGCTATAAGATGTAACTGTATGACGCGTCGAATAATGTGCTGAAAGGCACTGTTAAATTATTTCTGTAGCAATATTTAAATAGCTGTTTGTTTACGCATAATGAGATTTGGGTTTCACAGAATGTACTCCTGCAGAAAATTTGTGTCCTAACTTCGAGAAGTGCTTTGTAACTTTTTCATAGAGCCAAGGCATCGCAGAGTAATTAATACCGCGCATTGCGCAAGATTATTTCGGCAACCCTGTGCATTTAACCATTCTTTCGTCATTTTCAGTGGAGGGTTTTGCAGAAAACAGGCAGTGTTGAGCGTAGTTTTTCTGGTGATTTGTTTTTATAAATAGCTGCATGCACTCTTAGGAGCCATAAACATTACAGCGTTTTGAATTGTTCTAATTTCAGGCCATAATTGAATCTCCTGATAAGCAGTTAACGCTGAATGAGATCTACAACTGGTTCCAGAATACCTTCTGCTACTTCCGTAGGAATGCTGCAACTTGGAAGGTAATGGAGACTTGCTCTTCTGCACACTGTCTCTTATTCGAGCTGTATTGAACACATCAATTTGAAATGTCGAAACTCTATGTGCTGACGTGCAGTGGAATCCTGATTATACGAGTTTCGACATTTTGCAATAAATTAGTGTGGAGAGCGGGGAATTCCTTTCAGAACAATGCGTGAAGACTCACGAACTCGTGGTACGGGATTTAAAAATTTTGGCTTACGCCTTTTAAGTCGCCTCAATGCAAGTTGCGCAGAAAGGATGCGGGCATTACTCTGCAAGCCATTTTTTATTCATTTTTCATTTAATTTCAATTATTTCCTTCAAAAAGTGCATACACAGTGCGCAGAAAAATGTTGGGCCAATAGCCGAAGCTAGTTTAGTCCCGTATTATTGGCACCTCTTCTCGTTTGTTCAAAGTTTCCTGATAGTTTGTGGGAAAGTAGGGAAGTAAAATGACTACAGCTTGTGTGTCCTGGTGCTCTACGTATGTTTTTCGTACGCTGGTTCTTCAGGAATGAGCAAACGTGCCTATAAGCGTGATGATGACGTCTTGCAGATTTTTTGGCTGGTGCTGCTAGTCCGATAAAAATAGTCCTTAATTTTTCCCCTAGCCCTTCCGGGTTCATTTTAAACAGCGGCGTGCTGCTTTTGTTCAGAGGCCTGAACATGGCCGAAGCCCACCTGACCTTCCGCTTAGAAGTTACCTAAGCCCTCGTTAAAACATGACCAAGTGACATAACCATAATAAATTTCTTTATTACTATTCTCGCATTACGCTTCATGCTCCCACGATCGTTCTAAAGCTCGTATAATTGGGTTCCACTGCAGTCCATCACATCTTGTGTTTCCCTTCTCCTTGCTATACGTCGAAAACGAAGTTATCGCAGTGAAAAAGGAGGCAATGCATGTTTACGTAGAAGTGGTGAAGCCTCCTAAAGGTTATCTCTGTTGTGTTAGCATTGCCTTACTCGTACATCAGGTCTATAACTGCTTATTGTGAGAACCTTCACGGACTTGTCACACTTCTCGAAGATAAGATAGAATAAGCAGTTATTGTTATCTTGTGATTATATTTTAGAACCTGTTTTAATTATAATAAACTTTGTATAGTTTTGGAATAAATCAGTTATAAGTAAAAAAAAAGACTGATAGATTACGATCCTTGCTACAGTGTGCTGTGCACTTAGATGACGATATGGTGTGCACTTAGATGTAATGAGTTTTGACTAGCTGATTAAAGTCATCCCTCCGTACCTAGGAATAGCTTTCAAGAGAGACCTTGGGCTTTGAATGATACGTGAATATGTCAATGTTGTTTTTAGATCATACTTTTGTTCATAAGCAGGCAGCTTACTTCGTCATGAACCATGTTGATGTAGATGCTAAAGGCCAAACATGTGCTTTTTTTTTCCTCCTTCGCGTAGAATGCGGTGAGACACAACCTGAGCCTACACAAATGTTTTATGCGTGTTGAGAACGTTAAAGGGGCTGTGTGGACTGTGGACGAAATAGAATTCTACAAGCGTAGGCCCCAGCGACTCCAAGATCGGATAGCAGGGTAAATCTCACCAGCCTTGAACACGCCCTGCGCACCCGCACAGCCTGCTTCTGTATACTAACTGCTGCGACGTCCGTGCACTAATCCGTCTGCTCTTGCACATTGGGGTTAAGAGGGGTAAGGGTAATGAGGCAACCACAAGGTGCGTATTTCAGGCGTATTTCTGGCGCAACGTCACTGCGTTATAGCGTGACGCATCATACTGTATAATGCGGGTCGAAATGCGGTACATGTAGTTACCGACTAAAACTGAAACGCCATAAGCGTTTCGGCCATGTTAACAGTGCGGTTTATCCTAAATAAACATGCTGACGCCGTGTGACGCGACGCTTCAAACGTGTCTGAAGTACGCTCTTTGTGATTGCTGCTTAACGGCAGCAAGAATACTTAACACTAAAAGAGCATGGCATATTGGAATCGCGTGTAAGTTAACTGCTAACTGTTGTGTACTTCCACATTGAGCAGTGACCAATGAATGTGCAGGAGCAGGCGGATGTTTTGTTCAAATCTTGTGCCTATCTTGCTTTCTTAACACATTTTTCTCTTTCTCTCTCTCTCTCTCCCTCGCCATTCTTCCTACATTTAATTTTCCTGTGTTTCAACACTTTCATGTTGATTTCTGCCCTTCCTGTGATTTTACATGCTCCGCTAACACTCTCTCTTACGCTGAGTTGCCTCTATCATCTCGTGTTTTCTTTTATTGCATATTCGTTTGTTGGATCATTTTGTGTGTCCTGCTCATTTATCATTTTTTTGGGTTTCGCTTGCATGCCTCTCGTTAACTTTTGGTTTCCTGCTTTATGTTAAATGGTGCCAAACCTCCAATTAAACACAATCTTGCGTTTCCCTTGCACCTTGCTTTCCCACGCATGCTTCGTATCTGATCTTCTCTGCACCATTTTGTTTGTAAATGCCGAACGTGTGCCTCAATCATCGGTGACTACCTCAAAACTTGAACTTGAACGTGCTTCATTTATAATTTACATTCTTGAATCCTAATTCTATATTATTTGCACATTTCTCCCCCACAAATTGCGTTGCCCCAAACTCGAAACTTCGGTTGCTTTGTTCTTGTCTTCCTGAAATGGGTACTTTGTTTGCATCTTTAATTGTATTTCTTGTTTTTGATTTTTCGTTACAAATTATTTCATGCCCATATCCCTGTCGTTGATGCCCCCCCCCAATATTACGCAATATTTTTCTCACCCTTTTACACCCAAATTTCACTTCCTTGGCAAAAACTTATCCTCTTCAATCTTTCGAACCGCCCCCAAACCCGCCCTTATTCCCAAACTATTCCCGTAAACCTCCCGCGGCTACCGGACCTAACCACACGTCGACGAGTGCAGAATGCTATCAGAACCAACTTGTCGCTGCATAAGTGCTTTGTTCGTTACGAGGATGACTACGGCTCGTTTTGGATGGTGGACGATCGCGAATTCGTTAAGCGGCGTCACCTCAGCCGTGGCCGTCCCCGGAAATTCACCGACTTCCGGAACGCACCATCGCAATTGGCCGAGTAAGCCGTAGGCTGTACCAATCAGAAGACAGTCCTCGCCCAAGATGCCAAGGACTGCCGACCAATGAGGTCGATGCCTTAGACGGCTGAGTATTTGATGCACAAATGCACTGTCAAAGATGGCTAGAGAAATTATTTTTCGTTATTCTGCCAGATATGCGTCTGGCATGCCGTGCCAGACTTGCATGGCTAATACTGAGAGTCCTTCAGATACAACCAGCATGAAGACAAAGAACCAGAAGTGATTTCGGTATTTCAAATCGTCAGCCAAAATTGCACAAGTTATCACGTTCACCTGTCTATAAGCGGTTTCTCGGGATATCTGCCTATCATCAGCGTACACTCACATCTTTTGCAGGAAAAGTGCACCTGAATGGATAAAGTGCGCTTGAACGAATGAAACTTAAGCAGCCGGTAGCTTTAATAACGTATGCTGAAATTCGCATGATCAATATCGATTCAGCTTTGACAGTGCACAGATGAATGCGTACGTCTAGTACAACACTGTACGACGTGCATCATTTAGTTGCCGAAACGTTTGAGGAACGGTCTCGGTATAGAAAGCAGAAGGGAGCCGAGTGGAGCCGATCATAGAACACGTGATCTCTTTGTGCCTGCGTACAGGCTCTCCGGCATCCTTGCATGCCATCCTCCGAGCATGAAATCCTTAGTGCAGAACGCGTTCCTAACCCTTACCCATCCTTGGTGCTTTTCATTTTTACCTGTCCCCGTAAGTTTTGTTGAAGCAAGTTTTGAGTAGTCACTGATGCAACCCTTATAAATGTTTGTGTGTTTTAATGTGTTACCATATGTATATGAGTGTTCATGCAGTAGATGCTTTAGCAAGCATACCATAGGCTTCGTTTTGTTGGCGACGACAGTGGCAATGGCATTATCAGACCGTTTCAACTAAGTGCTTAAAACAATGTTCACAATCTTTGCAAAAATGAAACCTGGAAAATTAGGCTGCCAACGGAACGAAGCACCTATGGTAGCTCGAGTGATTTTTTTTTTCAACAACATAGATTTAGAGTACCTCACCAACGTAATCCAACCTCTAGAATCTCCGTAGCCAATCGTAGCATAGTTGACGCACCTAGAGATTGTAGATATAGTAGAATAGTGCATGATTATTCCGAATGTTTGTCATCTTGCTTATGCAATCAAACGTGTATGTCTCCTTTGCTTTATCTGGCATATTTTAATTCATCAAGCTGTTCCTTAAGTTAATGCATTATTTCGTATCACTACTGGCTATGATCACGGTTTAACTGTATCAAACAGCGCTATTGAAGCTGTATGCCTTAGTCAACAGGTCATGAGAAAGTCTAAGATTAAAATGGCTACAGTAATAAGTTTTGTCTGTCGTTAGAGAATTCATTGCATTGCCTCTTTAATGCACGGTAAAACTATAGCACACACAGGTAGTTTACAAACAAGTGCTGTTTACAGTGCAAGTTTGCAAACTGCCTGAGTCCTTCGTTCTAACGTGCTACAGTTTAACCATGAATTATTACCAAGTCACCCAGCTTTCAGTTACTCTGCAATCTCTACAAGGAGTAATCATTCGACAATGACTATCATTAACCGTCTAGTGGTGCAATGCGATACCAGTAAAACTCATAACTGAGCATTGCCCCCACACTCATTAGAATTTGCCATTGTCTCCATAGCTTTTCTTACTCTATCACACGCAGAATAGCTCCTACTTTACTGTTATTCGAAGTGAGGTTTACAGAGGCATTTACCAAGCAACATTTCACCTCAAACCCGCGAGCTATAGCCAAATACGTTCTAATTTTTATTTTCCTCAAGACTCACTGCAGTCTTGCAGTTCTAGCTTTTTTAAGTACTCTTTAGTCACTGTTCTTTTTCAATGTATGCTGCGAATGTACTCGCTTTCAATTAGTCATGTTCGGATGTAAAACGAACCGACGCTAAAGAGATTTATTTCATTTCTTAGGGGCCTACCAGTGCCTTCCCAGCAAGTAGGACAGAGATCGGTCCGTAGTCCGACCCTCCAGCAAAGTCCGGGTCTGTACGGAGAGTCCCTTAACGCTTCACTGCAAGTGAGTAGCCTTCAAGTCCTTCATCTCTTCTCCCTTCTACTATCTCGAAAAACTTTGTCATCTTTTACATGTGGAGCTCCCATGCAATTTTCGAAAATGAACGGCTATGTTTAGCACTTGTGCTGTGCAAGTCCATACGTACTGCACTACACCTACGTATCTATATGTACTGGTCATGCGCACGAGTCGAGTCCGTGGCGCTGTATTGCCTTGTCATAAACGTTCGTTTCTTTAACTGAATTCAATAATTTCATGCTTAATTCGGCTGGTTGGTACATTTCAGAACTTGGAAGTAACTGCAGTGCTAAAAAAAACAGGAGCAAGGCGGGAGGAGAAAAACACGGCGCTGTGTTTGACTCCTCTCGTTTGTCTCCTCTGGCCTGGTTCCCATTTTCTTTAGCACTGTTTCCTGCAAATTCCACGGCTAACGCAGGCCTCCCTGTTGTTCAGTTTCGTGTGTTTTCTGCATCGTTCGTACAAAGTTCTTACGAAATTGATGCGGAATAGATGCATTTCGTACGAATGCTACGTGAAAGTTGTGAAAATAATGGAATACGCACAAAAACCGTTTTATCAGGGTCGCGACATGATATTCTTGCAACTAATTACCGCTGTAGTGCATAGAGTTCGCTGTAACTGCGCTGACATAGAGTATGCAACGCGTTCATCGAGAAGCACGTTAAGCATAGAATAAAAAAAAACGAGCTCTCGTTTGCCTTTCTGGCTGCTATTTTTGTTGCAGTGTGCAGTATTTACTAAAGAGTGTCGTGTCTGTCTCTTCCACTCCGTTTCGCAGGCAGCGCTGGCCGAGAGCAACCTGTCATTCCTCAGTGCAGCGATTTCCGGCACGGCGGTGAGCACGGCGGCGTCCATTGCGGGTGGTGTAGTCATGCCCGGGGCTCGGCCGCCGAGCGCAGGCAACGGACCCCTCAGCAGCCCGGTGGTCTCCTCAGGTGGGCTGCTGCCCGCCGCCCCACAGTTACACGGGGACGCCGCCGCTGCGGAGCGATTCGTCGCCGGCATGCTCGGCCAGGGACTCCCGGGGGAGAGACTCACCAGGTGAGACGTCGCCTCACAGTTTGGCTGCGATTCTCGTGCTACCCAACTGAAACGGTCCATATGCATGCCCCAGTGTATCTGTTCTGTTCCCACGGAAACTATACGGAACTCGCACGAAATCCGTATGATTTATGTATCAGTAGTAAAGTGTGGAGAAAGAAGTCACTGTACATTCTTCAGATACATTGGTTTGGTGCTTCAGCTTGATTCACTCAGCCGTCATCCGCCCCGTTCCATCAGCATTACTGCGCACCGGCGTCCGTCAGAAGAGAACGTTTACTCGCCGGTTTCACCTTATGGCCGAAGTCGGCCAATGATGGCCGACGTTACCCCGCGTCTGGCTTTTGAGGAGAAACCAGCGAGGAAATGTCGATCATCTATCATTTTTAATCTGTATGGTGAATTTTATATTCCTACAGAGAACCGTTGTCGTAATCGGTAGCTCAATGTCGCGACAGAAAGCCATGCTGTGATAGCCACAAGCTGCGAGCAAGAGTTAAGTCCCTTATATAAGCAAGCCAACATTTCGATGGGTGGACAATGTCTAGGCTAAACGGCTTATAGCCCGTTTACACCATTAAGATGGTACTCAACAATCATAGATATTGGTACATCTTGACAAAGGTGCTCGTTTATGCCAGATTCATGCACATTAAATATAGGAATACGGTTACGCCTTGATAAATGTGCATGACCGAGGTGACTGACGTTAGAAGCATATCTCACCGTGTCTGTCTTCTCTGTCGGCCTTGCAGCAATGGCGTCCACATCAAGCAGGAACCAGTGGTAGAAGAGCCCAGCAGTGACCTGGAGGAACCCATGGAGGCCACTCCCGACCAACTGGTCACGGGCTCCGTGCTCGAAGACGACCTGGGAAGTGACGAGGCGCCACGGCCCTCCGACGGCATCGATGCTGCGATCGGGGGCCGGGACTCGGCCACCGAACGGGAGGACAACGAGGAAGCCGAGGACTTGTCCCTGTCTTCGTCCACGACGACCCCCTGCGAGACGCCAGTCTCGAACTCGACGTAGGACATTGCCCCCCTTCACCTGCCCCACGCTCCCTCCTCCCGACTCACCCCGTCAGTCCTCCATCCTTGACTTCCTCTTCCTTCCGCCCTCTCCCGAGAGAGGTCGTGCGGCTTCGCCGGCGTCACGACGGAGCAAGCCAAGAATGCCCCGACCCTCCTCCATGGCACGAATTTCATTTCGTCTCCACGCAGCCGCAGCAGCAACAGCAGCACCAACGCCAGCATTGTCACTGTAGCAGTCGACGAATACACCTCTATCGCACCGGTACCTCAGTAAACACAATTACCTCAGTGGGAAGGGCGACGAGTTGTTTCCGGCAGAGACAAGTGTTTTCCCCTTTCTTTCCAGGCTGTGGTTGTTTTACGGCGGACTGTTTGACGCGGAGCGTTAGTCGAGGCCGCAAGAGTGGACGCGGCAAGAAAAATATCTGGTTCGGCTCTCTGCTTAAGGAGTGGCATATGATGTCATCTTCACGGACAGTCGTACGTGTTGCTTGTTTGGTGGAAGATGTGCTAGCACACCTGTCGGGAAGCAGAATGTGCATGTGGTAGCATTTGGCCCACTTGGATGTTAAGCTCACCAGTCATTATCGAAGCATTTAAATACGGAGGGCACCCAAGGTGATATCCGTTTCATTTCTTGCTTGAACTGGCTAAGCTTTCCTAATGTCATACTGTCAGTGGTGCCAGTCATTTGCTACAATCAGAAACAAAGCTTTGCCTACAAGAGACATATAGGTTGTTGGGTTTTGCTACGCATAGTCTTTAAGTGATGTAATGTTTTCGGTTTACGTTGCACTGTTGCAAGCTTTCAAAACAAGCTCAGTGGTGAACAAAACAGCATGAGCTTGATTTCGTCTGTTCAATATTGAGTAGCCATAAGCTCGAGAATTGAAAAAAAGAAAAATGAGAAATTAGCGCACTGCTTGTGCAGCAAGTGTCAAAAGCCATCTCCTTTCCACCCGCCTGTTTGCACGAAAGAACAGTGGTGAGTTCTGTGTAGTCTTCGGAATCACGTGTCAAAGTGCTGTTGACGATCCCTCCAAGCTATCTCTCTCCAAGTTTGCCCTCCAAGTTGGCACGACATTCTTAAAGCAAGCAGGTCAAGAAGAGTTACCGGCCCGATCAGAAGGCAGTGAGGTTTAGAGCCTCCCGCCCCCTTTGCATACAGAAGGTGGCATTGATTGAACGGAAGCATTGCGATGATAGCGCAGCGTCCTGGCAGTCTCTAGCCGAAGAGCCTCGGGAGAAAAATGTTCCTCTGTGCATATCGTTCTACGCTGTGACTACACAGTGTCAGCTTTTTCCTAGATACATAACGAAGCGCGAAGAAAAAAAAAACGCGATCGATGAACCACAGAAAAAAAAGTTGTAAAAGTTACCAACTATAGTATACTCCGTGTTCTCCCTCTTCCCTCGTTTGTGTGTAACAGGAAATATAGTGCTACGTAAACGACGTCACTTTTGCAGTCTTCATACTAAATACTTAGAGAAAGCAGGTGGCAGTACCTTGTGTAGGTGGTAGCGATAATCTTTGGTAGCAGTCTGTGTGGTACATTTACCTTCCACGGACTCACATTCGTGGCAAAGCTTTGGCTCATTGTGTTAGAGAGTTGAGCTTCTCACTGTGGACTCTCTGTTGAAATTGCACATCCTGAAACCCAAGTATCTGTGTTTCTTGCAAAGTGTGAACATTGTCACTAATGTCGGGGGCATTTGTTTCTGCTTATTTCTCCTGTACCATTTGTTCTGATATCAGTGAACTTTGGCCTGATATGATCATACTACCATGCGTATTTTCAGCATACTGTAACCCTCAAGGGTCTGTGATGCCTCCCACTGATAAGGATGAGCGAAATACAAATGAAACTCCATTCAATGGTGTGATTTAGGTATAGGATGTGACCTTGTGCTGTTAAGTTGGTTGAGTGCTGCGCTAAGGACAGTTGCAGTAACTTGTTTCTTCACCACTTCTTTTTTTTTTCTTTTGTTCACTGCTTATCACGTGCAAAGGGTCATCACAAACATTGTCTGGCATCCTGTGCGAGCCTCTAAACAAATCTGCTTTGAGAGCATTACATTTCATTTTTGTTTCCCTTCACGTGTACAAAAACAAGAAGACAGCGCAAACCATCGGTACAATTTTTTTCGCGTGCCTCATTCATTTCATTTTGTTAAATTTCATGGTTTTTTTCTCATCTGTGTTGCCATACCCTGTCCTCATGTTACCATCACACCACATGAACAATGACTTTGCATTCCTTACGACCAAGCAGGCTGCCACGTTGTCATGTGTGCCATGTACTGTTGGTATCCTCTTATTTTCACGCTTGCTTTTTGCTCAATTTCTTTCCCAGTGTTTTGCACCGCTTGCATTTTTTTTAGGTGTCTACAGCCTCTGTTGAGCTTTTCCTTTGTCCTTTTTCGTTGCAGCCTGCTCATCTGCATGCGGAAGTTTTGCTACTTGTTTATTTTCCTTTCCACCTAGATTTACTGCTTGCATTTCTGAGCACCACTTCTTGTCTGAAATACCGAGTGACTTTAGTTCGCATGTTTTTTTTTTTTTTAATTTACAAATAGAGTTATATCTGCTGCACCAGAAATACAAAGTTTTAATGCTGGTAATTTTTTCGAGTGCTCTTGTACTTCTTTAGCCTACTTCTATTGCTTTGTTTCTATTCAAAGTTTAACGTCCAATACTTTGTAGTAGTGTTTTCTATTTTTGTCTATTGAAGAAAGTGAGAGCCGGGAAGAAAAAAAGAGATAACGAATGAGTGTTCTAAGTGAAGGTTTTGTCCTTAAGGTATTTATTGATGATTGTACATATTATTAATTATTCTGGCGTGCACTTGCGCCAGTGGAGGATGGCAAAGCTTTCTTTGATACTAGTGTAAGCTCTGTATGACATCATGTTCAACTCATTTTATTTTGTGCATGTTGTGTTTGCATTTGCATAGTCACGACCTGGCAACTCAACCTTGTGGAAAATCAAGCGAACTGTTTTCATTATTGGTGGCTCGCTAGTGCCATTAAAGAGCACTAACAGCGTGCATTTCGAGTAGATAGCATACATTGGATGCGTGGTGAAGGCATGTGTTACTTTCACATCTCAAGCACTCGAAAAACTGAAAGATACTGGTGATGCTTTTTGTTTGTTTTCTTTCTTACGTGTTCTGTTGTCCCATACCTGTGTTTTGTTTCTGGAATGGTGTAACATCTTTATTTTTCAGTCATGCATTAGAAGCTGTGTGGTAGTGTTTCAAGCCAGTCACTTTCATGCAAACCATACATATCACTTCATGCTTCCACGTACTTAAAAAAAGAAACCTGCATCTTCGCAAATCACATATCCACAATGTTGTCAATACAGTATTTTTTGCCCTGATTTCTTGTGTTGTGTTTTATTTTCTCCTTGGTTCTCCACCTCACACTAGAGAACAATAGTTTACCCATCTCTAACAGTGACCACTGTATTTCCAGTTTGCAATTTTCTTTAGCTATCAGCTTTAGACAGACAATAAAAGAATTTTGTAGCTCAATCTAAGCAAATAGAATACACTTTCAATGTTGTGTCTGTGTTTTAATGGTAAAAACTAAAGCTTATTTATGAGCAGAGAAAACGAAAATCAAACTTCAGTTTTAATATTTTGCATCCGAACTGTGGCGCCAACTATGGCAGCGTGACAAGACGTACTTTGCATCATTTTCGGGTATGGGGATCTTTTATTTCAGCAAATTAGTATGCAACCCGCAACGACGACTTTTTGTTCTTTTACAAACTGAGTGTAATCTTCCTTTTCTATTACTCAACGGTTAACAAGCCTCATCAAGATGTTACTGCAATGTATGGCGTCGCAAGCCAAGGAAATTTCAATGTGGCTTTACTGATCGTATTTAGCTTTTGCCCATGTTTTTTTATACAAAATCACCAATACTTGTGAAAGCCACATGTATGTATTTGCAAAAGGGTAATCAACATTTTCTGTGACCCTTCAATTGAAACAGAGGAGGAGGAAATATGTTCTATTTCAGTAAAGGAAAATAATAATTCAATTGATTTACTAAACATTATTCGGGATGTGCATGTTGTGTAGATCACACAGGCAGGCCTCTCATGTGCACGTTGAAGTCTAGAGGCAGCTATTTTACATTTATTTATGTTTCCTGCTGATTTAAGCATAAAGTTCGGCTTCATGGGAAAGACGCTTTCCCACTGAATGTACACTCCTACAACATTATTCTCACACAAACTATATGTAGTACGAGTGCCGGAACTTGAAGCCATCAACTTTTAAGACACCCTTTTCTTTTTCAAATCTACTTTCTAGGATACATTAAATGTAGTAGGAGCAGGCTGAAAGTATTTTACAGAACCTAACTTAGTCCAAACCTCTATTATGTAAAATTCTCTTTCAGAGTAAATGATGAAAGCACATCTCAAAATGGCTTTAAAATTTTTTTCAATCCTGTTTTATTTCTTTTTTGTTATCATTGTTTCCTATCAGCCTGGTGCACTGTAGTTCTTTTTTTTACGGGTGAAATGTTACAAGCAGCTATGTCAAAGGCATCAGATAGCACAAGTGGAAAAACTACCGATTAAAAAAAAATATTTGCCTCGGGGCTAGTGCGTAGGCTGGAGGCCAAATACAGTTGTAGAGGATGCTTGTTTTTCAGTGTACTGCGGGCAGTCTCATTTCGATCAGCATGTCAGGGTGTTCATACTGGTCCTGGTCATGAGCAATTGTAAAGTGTGCACCTGAATGTGAATGTACATAGTATACGGACTAGAAAAGGGCATCAATATTACCAGCACTCAAACATGTCTTGTGGAGGCCGTTTTTCATTGTAGTTACAACTTAACGTGCTTGTGCATACATAACTGACATGAAACACCTAATAAATAGTTCCTTGCATCGTGTCTGTCGGCTGAGACAACGTTCAAGCTTTTTTCGCCAGTTTAGCGGGAATTCTCTGGTCAGAATAATACGGTCGTGCGGAGAAGCTTCACCCTTGCCTTCGAATCAGTAGCCTTTGATTTGTGTACTCGTTAACAGCAACAAACCTTGGTTATCGGCTGCCACAACTTTTACTTCCCGCACCATGCAAACTGTTCCTCCCATTCCAGTTTTGCGATTCGCTCCGTTTCCAGCCTGCAAAAAGTACACGTGCAGTCACACCTCATTCCTCTGGTTCACTTTGTCCAGCCGACTGTAGACACCGTTAAACTACGTCATGTTCCTTGACCGCTCCTAGCCAACCCTCAAAAGAATGGCACTAGAGCTCCTGTGTACATAGACTGTGTGTCCCACTAGTGTCGCATGTTCCTGATATGTATGGTCGACGTCTCCTTTCTGTAACGAAGCAGTGATGTCAGTTTATTTCAGCACACCGCAAGAGGGAAATATGTGGAAACTGTTTACAATGGCAAACATGCGTGTCCCTTGGAATTCCCATGGTGACATGTGTGTTAGCTCGATGCTGTCCTTGGCAGCTGTTAGGTTTACCGCGTGCGTGTGATAGGCCCCGTTCATCTATGTGACTCCGTCGTTTGCGTCCCCTTTCTTCCTCCTATTTATTTATTCGTGGCACTCCCTTGTGTTCATTAAGTACTCGGCAATGTGAACACACAGCGCGGTGTTTCATAGGGTTCAATTCCAAAGAAAAAAAAAAGATACTTGAAAAACGGCCTCTGCCTTTGAGGTCACCAATGTGAAAGTGAAAATTTGAGCACTGCTGAGCATTTGTAGAGAGAGAACCAGTGCTCAGTTGTCGAGCATAATTAGAAATGCGCTGCTTCTCATGACATATCATTAACGACCAATTGTGCAACAAGATGACTGGTTCCATAATTTGAACTGAAACTCTTCGACTCTTTGGTGCAATGTCCTGGCTGTGCGTTCACGGTTTGTGGATCAATACCAACTTTACTGTGAGTGAAGTTTGTTCAAAACCAGTGTCGAAACAACCTGTTTCATTACGTCACACATCAATAAGAGCCGGGTGCGATTTTCTCTCCTTCGAATACATGCTCGTGCAGTTGGATGTATTCAACCCAAAAGTTCTGTAGCGCGAGTCCTCCCTTAGACTTACAAGAACTGTGCTAGTTCTCCCTGAAGCAGCTTCTTTGTTCGATTAATTTGCTCTTCCTCTAAGCAATTCATGGTGACTGTTCCTAACGTGGGCAAAATTTCCGCAGCGTTTTCATCTTTTCGTGAAAAGCTGTTGTACTCGACCGAGTGTTGTCACGGTAGGAGATCGTATAAACTGTAAGCAGTACCAGTATTCGGGAGAGTAGTGCATGTGCCAGGAAGACAGAAACAGTGCTTCAGCAGTGGCTTCAGATACGTATATACGTCTCTTTGGATGGACTATACATATATATAAGCTGATGAGGCAAAGTGTTTGTGAGAGAGTACATCCCAGAGCAATAAAAAAAGGCGAGATACCTTGATTAAATAAAAAAAATGGAGAAACCCCCCACCCCGTTTGGAAGCTGTAGAGAAGTGTGTTTTGTCGGTTTATGTGTACATCCACACTAAAGAAGCGTGGACCAAGATTATAATAAAAAAAGAAGTGACTGCAACTTTTGGTCTCCTGTATCCCTTATTCCGAACGTGCTGTTCTGGTGCACGTTCGTACTGGGGTGCGAATGTTAGCACCCTTTCAGTGTAATGCAGTGGCACCGATGCATCGTTCGTGCATGAAGGTGTGATCGGCAGAGCAAGGTTGTGCGCCATAACAATAAGCTTTTAATTCATCTTATTCTGCATAGGGAAGGGGATCGGGGACCGAAAGTCCCCAGAAGGAGGAGGGTGGTGAAAGGAAAGAAAGAGCAAAAAAATATATAATCATGGTACGTAGAGGTGAGATAAAGATAATGATGTTGATTTAGCGGTCTACATATACGCCGGTAGAATTCCCTACATTTCAATTAATATATATTCTCTCTCTAATATATCTTTAAAACTGTCATTACTGGGTTTCATAAGTCGCCCTGAAAGAAGGCTTCAGTCCAAGTTCCTATCTTTCCTTTCTAAATTCGAAGCGAACACATATGATACTGCATAGAAAAGGGGATAGGGGACAGAAATGTCCAACGAGGAGAACGGTGGGAAAGGGAAAAAAATGGAAAATTCGCGATCATGGTATGTTACAGGTAAGAAAAGGTTGATGGCCGGTGTTAATGTAGTACATATCCGCTGGCAAATTCTCGACATTTCAATTAAGCGCTGTCTCTCTTCTCTCTCTCTCTCTCTGATGTATCTTATCAAATTGTTATTACTGCAGTTCCACTGAGAGAATGCTTCAACTTCGGTTCTCACTTTTTTTTTTAATTCAAAGCGAACACGCATCCTTTAACCGCTGAAACAATTGAATGAAATTTGCTGCGTTAAAAAAAAAAAGGTCGCAGTTTCGCCCGAAAGGTCAGGCATTCATAGCGATAGTAAAGTAATTGAAAAAAAAAAACAGGAAGTAGGTTAAGCTTCGTAGTTTTGCAGGCCATTTAATTGCACTAAATGCACACGCTTACTTACTAAACAAGCATGGAGTCGCGTGCACATTCATGCTGCCGCTCGCCTCGCCATTTCAACTGCACCGCGAATCGGAAACTCAGATTAGGTGATCGACCTACAACGCCAGGCGCGCGGGCCATTAGCCATCTCGTCTCGGCCTCGAATTCTGCTTCCACTTCGCCGATGGCATCCAATATACAGCGCATGGGCCACGTTTACGCAGGGCCGGGCTAGAGGTTGGCTAAGGGAAGAGATGACAGTTCTTCTCAAGCCAGGCCGCGGGCAGGTCGGACTCCAACATTGGGTGCGCGGGAATAACACAGCGCGCATCAAACCACCATCGTTCTCGGCTCACCCTCGCACTCGCCTCACATCATGTGACCACATACATCCGACTCCTAGGATTTTCCTTGCATTCGGATTTTATTCGGCACAACGCAGCGAAGAAAATGCACGAAAATGCGCCGAGGCCGCGATTCTGTAGTCATTCCTTCCGCTCGACACTATGCCAGCTTTATCATCTACCGTTCGCGGCCGGCTCATCCCATTGATAACACAGACGGAGCGTCACACTGACCACTGACGTGAACGACCAGTGATGAAGAGCGAAAAACGCGAGAAGGAATAGCCTCAGAAAAGGCAGCTCTACAAAATCGCCAACCTGGGCCGGTATTTTGTAGCGATGTCTTTAATGTCATAATGTCTTTTCGCGCTTATCGCGCTTTGTCAGTGGTCAGAGCGACGGTCCGCTCGCGTTATCAACGTTGATATCGTGAGCGAACCGTCGCTTTGACCAATGGCAAAGCGCGATAAGCGCGAAAAGGCATTATTACTTTAAAGGCATCACTACAAAATAGCGGCCCTGCAGCGTCTGCATAATTGCTAACGCAAAATACTAGTGCATATTAAGAGGTTCTCAGGTTCTCGAACACATTTAGGGTGTGCGCATATTGGAAATTACACGTAATAGTTGAGTAGTATAGTATTGGTTGGTATCGAATACACGACCATACCCCCGTCGTCGCATCGTCGTCAACACACTCAAAGAATAAATAAATACGCGCAGATTGGCTTCACCGAAAAAAAAGTACTCAACATAAGCCTATAGCCCATTACAATGCTGGCTTAGCCAGGTCCAATCACATCTCACGAAAGCGACTGCACGGTACATACATCACTCCTCATGTACATGTCGGTGCCTATTCACACGATGAATAAACGAATACGCGCAGTTTGGCTTGCCCGAAAAATTATAATTATAAGCCATTATAATGTTGGCCCAGACGGGCCCAATCACTTCTCTTGAAAGCGCTTGTTCGGTGCATACATCACACTAGAGTGTGTGCACGTTCCGATGCCAATTTACGCCATGTATGAACGAACAGGCGCACCTTGGTTACCCCGGAAAAATGAAAAAAGTTGTCGCAGTTTCACCTGAAAGGCGAAGCATCAATTGCGATAGCAAATTTGTAGAGAGCTATACGGAGTAATGATATTAGCTTTATCAGCTGTATAAACTTGGACATGCAGCAGCACCTGCAACGCGCACAACTGTTGTCGACGCCGTCGGCGTTTTGCCCGCGTTCGCTCAAAATGCGTGCGGCGTTGGTGACTGTTGCGGGAGCCTCTGATATAAATAGGCACTTGGTGCCGCAGCTAAACGTCGCCTCCCTTCCCTCCCATTCCCCCCCCCTCCCCCACGGCCTCTCGCGCGTCAGAAGAAGGCGCGTTTGCTCTACATGTATGGTGATTGTAAAGGAGGAAAGAGACGCCTACTTCTGCAGCCCTTAAGGGAGCACAGAGCAGAACGCGCGTTTGTTCTCCGCCGTGCGTTCACTCCCCGTGAAAGCGCGCGCCCCTCGCTACCCTTTCACTCGCACATACAGCGTTCGGCGGCGCGCGGCGACGATTTCATCTCCATTGACGTCATACGGAACCTCACGGCGACGGCGACGGCGACGCCGACGGCAGAAATCTGCTTTTGAGTGTCCATATAATTGCTATCGCAATAAAAAGGTAAGCCTATAGCCAAGTATAATGTTTGCCCAGATAGGTCCGATCACTTCTCTTGAAAGGGCTCGTTCGGTGCATACATCACTCCCAGTGCACGTTTCGATGCCTATTTACGCGATCAATAAACGAATAGGCGCAATTTGGTTTCCCCGGAAAAATGAAAAAAAGGTAAGCCTATAGCCCAGTATAATGTTGACTCAGACGGGCCCAATAACTTTTCTTGAAAGTGCTCGTTCGATGCATACATCACTCCCAGAGCACGTTTCGATGCCTATTTACGCGATGACTGAACGAATAGGCGCACTTTGGTTTCCCCGGAAAAATGAAAAAAAGGTAAGCCTATAGCCCAGTATAATGTTGACTCAGACGGGCCCAATAACTTTTCTTGAAAGTGCTCGTTCGATGCATACATCACTCCCAGAGCACGTTTCGATGCCTATTTACGCGATGAATGAACGAATAGGTGCACTTTGGTTTCCCCGGAAAAATGAAAAAAAGGTAAGCCTATAGCCCAGTATAATGTTTGCCCAGATAGGTCCCATCACTTCTCTTGAAAGTGATCGTTCGGTGCATACATCACTCCCAGTGCACGCTCCGGAGCCTATTTACGCGATGATTAAACGAATAGGCGCACTTTGGTTTCCCGGGAAAAATGAAAAAAAGGTAAGCCTATAGCCCAGTATAATGTTGACTCAGACGGGCCCATTAACTTTTCTTGAAAGTGCTCGTTCGGTGCATACATCACCCCCAGTGCACGTTTCGATGCCTATTTACGCGATGAATTAACGAATAGGCGCAATTTGGTTTCCACGGAAAAATGAAAAAAGGTAAGCCTATAGCCCAGTATAATGTTGACTCAGATGGGCCCATTAACTTTTCTTGAAAGTGCTCGTTCGATGCATACATCACCCCCAGTGCACGTTTCGATGCCTATTTACGCGATGAATGAACGAATAGGCGCAATTTGGTTTCCACGGAAAAATGAAAGAAGGTAAGCCTATAGCCCAGTATAATGTTGACGCGGACGGGCCCAATAACTTTTCTTGAAAGTGCTCGTTCGATGCATACATCACCCCCAGTGCAGGTTTCGATGCCTATTTACGCGATGAATGAATGAATAGGCGCAATTTGTTTCCACGGGAAAATGAAAAAAAGGTAAGCCTATATAGCCCAGTATAATGTTGACTCAGACGGGCCCAATAACTTTTCTTGAAAGTGCTCGTTCGATGCATACATCACCCCCAGTGCACGTTTCGATGCCTATTTACGCGATGAATGAACGAATAGGCGCCATTTGGTTTCCACGGAAAAATGAAAATAAGGTAAGCCTATAGCCCAGTATAATGTTGACTCAGACGGGCCCAATAACTTTTCTTGAAAGTGCTCGTTCGATGCATACATCACTTCCAGTGCACGTTTCGATGCCTATTTACGCGATGAATAAACGAATAGGCGCAATTTGGTTTCCCCGGAAAAATGAAAAAAAGGTAAGCCTATAGCCCAGTATAATGTTTGCCCAGATAGGTCCGATCACTTCTCTTGAAAGTGCTCGTTCGATGCATACATCACTTCCAGTGCACGTTTCGATGCCTATTTACGCGATGAATAAACGAATAGGCGCACTTTGGTTTCCCCGGGAAAATGAAAAAAGGTAAGCCTATAGCCCAGTATAATTTTTGCCCAGACGGGCCCAATCACTTCTCTTGAAAGTGCTCGTTCGGTGCATACATCACTCCCAGTGCACGCTCCGGAGCCTATTTACGCGATGAATAAACGAGTAGGCGCACTTTGGTTTCCCGGGAAAAATGAAAAAAGGTAAGCCTATAGCCCAGTATAATGTTGACTCAGACGGGCCCAATAACTTTTCTTGAAAGTGCTCGTTCGATGCATACATCACCCCCAGTGCACGTTTCGATGCCTATTTACGCGATGAATGAACGAATAGGCGCAATTTGGTTTCCACGGAAAAATGAAAAAAAGGTAAGCCTATAGCCCAGTATAATGTTGACTCAGACGGGCCCTATAACTTTTCCTGAAAGTGCTCGCTCGATGCATACATCACCCCCAGTGCAAGTTTCGATGCCAATTTACGCAATGAATGAACGAATAGGCGCAATTTGGTTTCCACGGGAAAATGAAAAAAAGTAAGCCTATAGCCCAGTATAATGTTCGCCCAGATAGGTCCGATCACTTCTCTTGAAAGTGCTCGTTCGGTGCATACATCACTTCCAGTGCACGTTTCGATGCCTATTTACGCGATGAATAAACGAATAGGCGCACTTTGGTTTCCCCAGAAAAATGAAAAAAGGTGAGCCTATAGCCCAGTATAATGTTGACTCGGACGGGCCCAATAACTTTTCATAAAAGTGCTCGTTCGATGCATACATCACTCCCACAGCACGTTTCGATGCCTATTTACGCGATGAATGAACGAATAGGCGCACTTTGGTTTCCCCGGAAAAATGAAAAAAAGGTAAGCCTATAGCCCAGTATAATGTTTGCCCAGATAGGTCCGATCACTTCTCTTGAAAGTGCTCGTTCGGTGCATACATCACTCCCAGTGCACGCTCCGGTGCCTATTTACGCGATGAATGAACGAATAGGCGCACTTTGGTTTCCCGGGAAAAATGAAAAAAGGTAAGCCTATAGCCCAGTATAATGTTGACTCGGACGGGCCCAATAACTTTTCTTGAAAGTGCTCGTTCGATGCATACATCACCCCCAGTGCACGTTTCGATGCCTATTTACGCGATGAATGAACGAATAGGCGCAATTTGGTTTCCACGGAAAAATGAAAAAAAAGGTAAGCCTATAGCCCAGTATAATGTTGACTCAGACGGGCCCTATAACTTTTCCTGAAAGTGCTCGCTCGATGCATACATCACCCCCAGTGCAAGTTTCGATGCCTATTTACGCGATGAATGAACGAATAGGCGCAATTTGGTTTCCACGGAAAAATGAAAAAAAGGTAAGCCTATAGCCCAGTATAATGTTGACTCAGACGGGCCCTATAACTTTTCCTGAAAGTGCTCGCTCGATGCATACATCACCCCCAGTGCAAGTTTCGATGCCTATTTACGCGATGAATGAACGAATAGGCGCAATTTGGTTTCCACGGGAAAATGAAAAAAAAGGTAAGCCTATAGCCCAGTATAATGTTGACTCAGATGGGCCCATTAACTTTTCTTGAAAGTGCTCGTTCGATGCATACATCACCCCCAGTGCACGTTTCGATGCCTATTTACGCGATGAATGAACGAATAGGCGCAATTTGGTTTCCACGGAAAAATGAAAGAAGGTAAGCCTATAGCCCAGTATAATGTTGACGCGGACGGGCCCAATAACTTTTCTTGAAAGTGCTCGTTCGATGCATACAATCACCCCCAGTGCAGGTTTCGATGCCTATTTACGCGATGAATGAATGAATAGGCGCAATTTGTTTCCACGGGAAAATGAAAAAAAGGTAAGCCTATAGCCCAGTATAATGTTGACTCAGACGGGCCCAATAACTTTTCTTGAAAGTGCTCGTTCGATGCATACATCACCCCCAGTGCACGTTTCGATGCCTATTTACGCGATGAATGAACGAATAGGCGCCATTTGGTTTCCACGGAAAAATGAAAATAAGGTAAGCCTATAGCCCAGTATAATGTTGACTCAGACGGGCCCAATAACTTTTCTTGAAAGTGCTCGTTCGATGCATACATCACTTCCAGTGCACGTTTCGATGCCTATTTACGCGATGAATAAACGAATAGGCGCAATTTGGTTTCCCCGGAAAAATGACAAAAAGGTAAGCCTATAGCCCAGTATAATGTTTGCCCAGATAGGTCCGATCACTTCTCTTGAAAGTGCTCGTTCGATGCATACATCACTTCCAGTGCACGTTTCGATGCCTATTTACGCGATGAATAAACGAATAGGCGCACTTTGGTTTCCCCGGGAAAATGAAAAAAAGGTAAGCCTATAGCCCAGTATAATGTTTGCCCAGACGGGCCCAATCACTTCTCTTGAAAGTGCTCGTTCGGTGCATACATCACTCCCAGTGCACGCTCCGGAGCCTATTTACGCGATGAATAAACGAATAGGCGCACTTTGGTTTCCCGGGAAAAATGAAAAAAGGTAAGCCTATAGCCCAGTATAATGTTGACTCAGACGGGCCCAATAACTTTTCTTGAAAGTGCTCGTTCGATGCATACATCACCCCCAGTGCACGTTTCGATGCCTATTTACGCGATGAATGAACGAATAGGCGCAATTTGGTTTCCACGGAAAAATGAAAAAAAGGTAAGCCTATAGCCCAGTATAATGTTGACTCAGACGGGCCCTATAACTTTTCCTGAAAGTGCTCGCTCGATGCATACATCACCCCCAGTGCAAGTTTCGATGCCAATTTACGCAATGAATGAACGAATAGGCGCAATTTGGTTTCCACGGGAAAATGAAAAAAAGTAAGCCTATAGCCCAGTATAATGTTCGCCCAGATAGGTCCGATCACTTCTCTTGAAAGTGCTCGTTCGGTGCATACATCACTTCCAGTGCACGTTTCGATGCCTATTTACGCGATGAATAAACGAATAGGCGCACTTTGGTTTCCCCAGAAAAATGAAAAAAGGTAAGCCTATAGCCCAGTATAATGTTGACTCGGACGGGCCCAATAACTTTTCATAAAAGTGCTCGTTCGATGCATACATCACTCCCACAGCACGTTTCGATGCCTATTTACGCGATGAATGAACGAATAGGCGCACTTTGGTTTCCCCGGAAAAATGAAAAAAAGGTAAGCCTATAGCCCAGTATAATGTTTGCCCAGATAGGTCCGATCACTTCTCTTGAAAGTGCTCGTTCGGTGCATACATCACTCCCAGTGCACGCTCCGGTGCCTATTTACGCGATGAATGAACGAATAGGCGCACTTTGGTTTCCCGGGAAAAATGAAAAAAGGTAAGCCTATAGCCCAGTATAATGTTGACTCGGACGGGCCCAATAACTTTTCTTGAAAGTGCTCGTTCGATGCATACATCACCCCCAGTGCACGTTTCGATGCCTATTTACGCGATGAATGAACGAATAGGCGCAATTTGGTTTCCACGGAAAAATGAAAAAAAAGGTAAGCCTATAGCCCAGTATAATGTTGACTCAGACGGGCCCTATAACTTTTCCTGAAAGTGCTCGCTCGATGCATACATCACCCCCAGTGCAAGTTTCGATGCCTATTTACGCGATGAATGAACGAATAGGCGCAATTTGGTTTCCACGGAAAAATGAAAAAAAGGTAAGCCTATAGCCCAGTATAATGTTGACTCAGACGGGCCCTATAACTTTTCCTGAAAGTGCTCGCTCGATGCATACATCACCCCCAGTGCAAGTTTCGATGCCTATTTACGCGATGAATGAACGAATAGGCGCAATTTGGTTTCCACGGAAAAATGAAAAAAAAGGTAAGCCTATAGCCCAGTATAATGTTGACTCAGACGGGCCCTATAACTTTTCCTGAAAGTGCTCGCTCGATGCATACATCACCCCCAGTGCACGTTTCGATGCCTATTTACGCAATGAATGAACGAATAGGCGCAATTTGGTTTCCACGGGAAAATGAAAAAAGTAAGCCTATAGCCCAGTATAATGTTCGCCCAGATAGGTCCGATCACTTCTCTTGAAAGTGCTCGTTCGGTGCATACATCACTTCCAGTGCACGTTTCGATGCCTATTTACGCGATGAATAAACGAATAGGCGCACTTTGGTTTCCCCGGAAAAATGAAAAAAGGTAAGCCTATAGCCCAGTATAATGTTGACTCGGACGGGCCCAATAACTTTGAATAAAAATGCTCGTTCGATGCATACATCACTCCCAGAGCACGTTTCGATGCCTATTTACGCGATGAATGAACGAATAGGCGCACTTTGGTTTCCCCGGAAAAATGAAAAAGAGGTAAGCCTATAGCCCAGTATAATGTTTGCCCAGATAGGTCCGATCACTTCTCTTGAAAGTGCTCGTTCGGTGCATACATCACTTCCCGTGCACGTTTCGATGCCTATTTACGCGATGAATAAACGAATAGGCGCACTTTGGTTTTCCCAGAAAAATGAAAAAAGGTAAGCTTATTGCCCAGTATAATGTTGACTCGGACGGGCCCAATAACTTTTCTTGAAAGTGCTCGTTCGATGCATACATCACTCCCAGAGCACGTTTCGATGCCTATTTACGCAATGAATGAACGAATAGGCGCAATTTGGTTTCCACGGAAAAATGAAAAAAGGTAAGCCTATAGCCCAGTATAATGTTGACTCGGACGGGCCCAATAACTTTTCTTGAAAGTGCTCGTTCGATGCATACATCACTCCCAGAGCACGTTTCGATGCCTATTTACGCGATGAATGAACGAATAGGCGCAATTTGGTTTCCACGGGAAAATGAAAAAAGGTAAGCCTATAGCCCAGTATAATGTTTGCCCAGATAGGTCCGATCACTTCTCTTGAAAGTGCTCGCTCGGTGCATACATCACTTCCAGTGCACGTTTCGATGCCTATTTACGCGATGAATAAACGAATAGGCGCACTTTGGTTTCCACGGAAAAATGAAAAAAGGTAAGCCTATAGCCCAGTATAATGTTGACTCGGACGAGCCCAATAACTTTTCTTGAAAGTGCTCGTTCGATGCATACATCACTCCCAGAGCACGCTTCGATGCCTATTACGCAATGAATGAACGAATAGGCGCAATTGGTTTCCACGGAAATGAAAAAAGG
>NC_051163.1:34040777-34072769 GCF_013339745.2 Dermacentor silvarum | reverse complement strand
GGCCCCAGTATAATGTTTGCCCAGACGGGTCCAATCACTTCTCTTGAAAGTGCTCGTTCGGTGCATGCATCACTCCCAGTGCACGCTCCGGTGCATATATTTACGCGATGAATGAACGAATAGGCGCACTTTGGTTTCCCCGGAAAAATGAAAAAGAGGTAAGCCTATAGCCCAGTATAATGTTTGCCCAGATAGGTCCGATCACTTCTCTTGAAAGTGCTCGTTCGGTGCATACATCACTCCCAGATCACGTTTCGATGCCAATTTACGCGATGAATGAACGAATAGGCGCACTTTGGTTTCCCCGGAAAAATGAAAAAAAGGTAAGCCTATAGCCCAGTATAATGTTGACTCAGACGGGCCCAATAACTTTTCTTGAAAGTGCTCGTTCGATGCATACATCACCCCAGTGCACGTATTGATGCCTATTTACGCGATGAATGAACGAATAGGCGCACTTTGGTTTCCCCGGAAAAATGAAAAAAAGGTAAGCCTATAGCCCAGTATAATGTTTGCCCAGACAGGTCCAATCACTTCTCTTGAAAGTGCTCGTTCGGTGCATACATCACTCCCAGTGCACGTTTCGATGCCTCTTTACGCGATGAATGAACGAATAGGCGCACTTTGGTTTCCCCGGAAAAATGAAAAAAAGGTAAGCCTATAGCCCAGTATAATGTTGACTCAGACGGGCCCATAACTTCTCTTGAAAGTGCTCGTTCGATGCATACATCACTCCCAGTGCACGTTTCGATGCCTATTTACGCGATGAATGAACGAATAGGCGCACTTTGGTTTCCACGGAAAAATGAAAAAAAGGTAAGCCTATAGCCCAGTATAATGTTGCCCAGACGGGCCCAATCACTTTCTCTTGAAAGTGCTCGTTCGATGCATACATCACTCCCAGTGCACGTTTCGATGCCTATTTACGCGATGAATGAACGAATAGGCGCACTTTGGTTTCCCGGAAAAATGAAAAAAAGGTAAGCCTATAGCCCAGTATAATGTTGACTCAGACGGGCCCAATAACTTTCTTGAAAGTGCTCGTTCGATGCATACATCACTCCCAGTGCACGTTTCGATGCCTATTTACGCGATGAATGAACGAATAGGCGCACTTTGGTTTCCCCGGAAAAATGAAAAAAAGGTAAGCCTATAGCCCAGTATAATGTTGCCCAGACGGGTCCAATCACTTCTCTTGAAAGTGCTCGTTCGATGCATACATCACTCCCAGTGCACGTTTCGATGCCTATTTACGCGATGAATGAACGAATAGGCGCACTTTGGTTTCCCCGGAAAAATGAAAAAAAGGTAAGCCTATAGCCCAGTATAATGTTTGCCTCAGACGGTCCAATCACTTCTCTTGAAAGTGCTCGTTCGATGCATACATCACTCCCAGTGCACGTTTCGATGCCTATTTACGCGATGAATAACGAATAGGCGCACTTTGGTTTCCCGGAAAAATGAAAAAAAGGTAAGCCTATAGCCCAGTATAATGTTGACTCAGACGGGCCCAATAACTTTTCTTGAAAGTGCTCGTTCGATGCATACATCACTCCCAGATGCACGTTTCGATGCCTATTTACGCGATGAATGAACGAATAGGCGCACTTTGGTTTCCCGGAAAAATGAAAAAAAGGTAAGCCTATAGCCCAGTATAATGTTGACTCAGACGGGCCCAATCACTTTCTTGAAAGTGCTCGTTCGATGCATACATCACTCCCAGTGCACGTTTCGATGCCTATTTACGCGATGAATGAACGAATAGGCGCACTTTGGTTTCCCCGGAAAAATGAAAAAAAGGTAAGCCTATAGCCCAGTATAATGTTGACTCAGATGGGCCCAATCACTTCTCTTGAAAGTGCTCGTTCGGTGCATACATCACTCCCAGTGCACGTTTCGATGCCTATTTACGCGATGAATGAACGAATAGGCGCACTTTGGTTTCCCCGGAAAAATGAAAAAAAGGTAAGCCTATAGCCCAGTATAATGTTTGCCCAGACGGGTCCCAATCACTTCTCTTGAAAGTGCTCGTTCGGTGCATACATCACTCCCAGTGCACGTTTCGATGCCTATTTACGCGATGAATGAACGAATAGGCGCACTTTGGTTTCCACGGAAAAATGAAAAAAAGGTAAGCCTATAGCCCAGTATAATGTTGACTCAGACGGGTCCCAATCACTTCTCTTGAAAGTGCTCGTTCGATGCATACATCACTCCCAGAGCACGTTTCGATGCCTATTTACGCGATGAATGAACGAATAGGCGCACTTTGGTTTCCCCGGAAAAATGAAAAAAGGTAAGCCTATAGCCCAGTATAATGTTTGCCCAGATAGGTCCGATCACTTCTCTTGAAAGTGCTCGTTCGGTGCATACATCACTTCCAGTGCACGTTTCGATGCCTATTTACGCGATGAATAACGAATAGGCGCACTTTGGTTTCCCCGGAAAAATGAAAAAAAGGTAAGCCTATAGCCCAGTATAATGTTTGCCCAGGACGGGTCCAATCACTTCTCTTGAAAGTGCTTCGTTCGGTGCATACATCACTCCCAGTGCACGTTTCGATGCCTATTTACGCGATGAATGAACGAATAGGCGCACTTTGGTTTCCCGGAAAAATGAAAAAAAGGTAAGCCTATAGCCCAGTATAATGTTGCCTCAGACGGGCCCAATCACTTCTCTTGAAAGTGCTCGTTCGATGCATACATCACTCCCAGATGCACGTTTCGATGCCTATTTACGCGATGAATGAACGAATAGGCGCACTTTGGTTTCCCCGGAAAAATGAAAAAAAGGTAAGCCTATAGCCCAGTATAATGTTGCCCAGACGGGTCCAATCACTTCTCTTGAAAGTGCTCGTTCGATGCATACATCACTCCCAGTGCACGCTTCGATGCCTATTTACGCGATGAATGAACGAATAGGCGCACTTTGGTTTCCCCGGAAAAATGAAAAAAAAGGTAAGCCTATAGCCCAGTATAATGTTTGCCCAGGACGGGCCCAATCACTTCTCTTGAAAGTGTTCGTTCGGTGCATACATCACTCCCAGAGCACGTTTCGATGCCTATTTACGCGATGAATGAACGAATAGGCGCACTTTGGTTTCCCCGGAAAAATGAAAAAAAGGTAAGCCTATAGCCCAGTATAATGTTGACTCAGACGGGTCCAATCACTTCTCTTGAAAGTGTTCGTTCGGTGCATACATCACTCCCAGTGCACGCTCCGGTGCCTATTTACGCGATGAATGAACGAATAGGCGCACTTTGGTTTCCCCGGAAAAATGAAAAAAAGGTAAGCCTATAGCCCAGTATAATGTTTGCCCAGGCGGGTCCAATCACTTCTCTTGAAAGTGCTTCGTTCGATTGCATACATCACTCCCAGAGCACGTTTCGATGCCTATTTACGCGATGAATGAACGAATAGGCGCAATTTGGTTTCCACGGAAAAATGAAAAAAAAAGGCAAGCCTATAGCCCAGTACAATGTTGACTCAGATGGGCCCAATCACTTCGCTTGAAAGTGCTCGTTCGATGCATACATCACTCCCAGAGCCCGTTTAGATGCCTATTTACAGCAATGAATACGAATAGGCGCACTTTGGTTTCCCCGGAAAAATGAAAAAAGGTAAGCCTATAGCCCAGTATAATGTTTGCCCAGATAGGTCCGATCACTTCTCTTGAAAGTGCTCGTTCGATGAATACATCACTCCCAGTGCACGTTTCGATGCCTATTTACGCGATGAATACGAATAGGCGCACTTTGGTTTCCCCGGAAAATGAAAAAAAGGTAAGCCTATAGCCCAGTATAATGTTTGCCCAGATAGGTCCGATCACTTCTCTTGAAAGTGCTCGTTCGGTGCATACATCACTCCCAGATCACGTTTCGATGCCAATTTACGCGATGAATGAACGAATAGGCGCACTTTGGTTTCCCCGGAAAAATGAAAAAAAGGTAAGCCTATAGCCCAGTATAATGTTGACTCAGACGGGCCCAATAACTTTTCTTGAAAGTGCTCGTTCGATGCATACATCACCCCCAGTGCACGTATTGATGCCTATTTACGCGATGAATGAACGAATAGGCGCAATTTGCTTTCCCCGGAAAAATGAAAAAAAGGTAAGCCTATAGCCCAGTATAATGTTTGCCCAGATAGGTCCGATCACTTCTCTTGAAAGTGCTCGTTCGGTGCATACATCACTCCCAGTGCACGTTTAGATGCCTATTTACACAATGAATGAATAGGCGCACTTTGGTTTCCCCGGAAAAATGAAAAAAAGGTAAGCCTATAGCCCAGTATAATGTTTGCCCAGATAGGTCCGATCACTTCTCTTGAAAGCGCTTGTTCGATGAATACATCACTTTCAGTGCACGTTTCGATGCCTATTTACGCGATGAATGAACGAATAGGCGCACTTTGGTTTCCCCGGAAAAATGAAAAAAGGTAAGCCTATAGCCCAGTATAATGTTTGCCCAGACGGGTCCAATCACTTCTCTTGAAAGTGCTCGTTCGATGCATACATCACTCCCAGTGCACGTTTCGATGCCTATTTACGCGATGAATGAACGAATAGGCGCACTTTGGTTTCCCCGGAAAAATGAAAAAAAGGTAAGCCTATAGCCCAGTATAATGTTGACTCAGACGGGCCCAATCACTTCTCTTGAAAGTGCTCGTTCGATGCATACATCACTCCCAGAGCACGTTTCGATGCCTATTTACGCGATGAATGAACGAATAGGCGCACTTTGGTTTCCCCGGAAAAATGAAAAAAGGTAAGCCTATAGCCCAGTATAATGTTTGCCCAGACGGGTCCAATCACTTCTCTTGAAAGTGCTCGTTCGGTGCATACATCACTCCCAGTGCACGTTTCGATGCCTATTTACGCGATGAATGAACGAATAGGCGCACTTTGCTTTCCCCGGAAAAATGAAAAAAGGTAAGCCTATAGCCCAGTATAATGTTTGCCCAGGCGGGTCCAATCACTTCTCTTGAAAGTGTTCGTTCGGTGCATACATCACTCCCAGTGCACGTTCCGGTGCCTATTTACGCGATGAATAAACGAATAGGCACACTTTGGTTTCCACGGAAAAATGAAAAAAAGGTAAGCCTATAGCCCAGTATAATGTTGACTCAGACGGGCCCAATAACTTTTCTTGAAAGTGCTCGTTCGATGCATACATCACTCCCAGATCACGTTTCGATGCCAATTTACGCGATGAATGAACGAATAGGCGCACTTTGGTTTCCCCGGAAAAATGAAAAAAAGGTAAGCCTATAGCCCAGTATAATGTTTGCCCAGGCGGGTCCAATCACTTCTCTTGAAAGTGTTCGTTCGGTGCATACATCACTCCCAGTGCACGCTCCGGTGCCTATTTACGCGATGAATAAACGAATAGGCACACTTTGGTTTCCCGGGAAAAATGAAAAAAAGGTAAGCCTATAGCCCAGTATAATGTTGACTCAGACGGGCCCAATAACTTTCTTGAAAGTGCTCGTTCGATGCATACATCACTCCCAGAAGCACGTTTCGATGCCTATTTACGCGATGAATGAACGAATAGGCGCACTTTGGTTTCCCCGGAAAAATGAAAAAAAGGTAAGCCTATAGCCCAGTATAATGTTGACTCAGACGGGCCCAATCACTTCTCTTGAAAGTGCTCGTTCGATGCATACATCACTCCCAGTGCACGCTTCGATGCCTATTTACGCGATGAATGAACGAATAGGCGCACTTTGGTTTCCCCGGAAAAATGAAAAAAAGGTAAGCCTATAGCCCAGTATAATGTTGACTCAGACGGGTCCAATCACTTCTCTTGAAAGTGTTCGTTCGGTGCATACATCACTCCCAGTGCACGTTCCGGTGCCTATTTACGCGATGAATGAACGAATAGGCGCACTTTGGTTTCCCCGGAAAAATGAAAAAAAGGTAAGCCTATAGCCCAGTATAATGTTTGCCCAGGCCGGGTCCAATCACTTCTCTTGAAAGTGTTCGTTCGTGCATACATCACTCCCAGAGCACGTTTCGATGCCTATTTACGCGATGAATGAACGAATAGGCGCACTTTGGTTTCCACGGAAAAATGAAAAAAAAGGCAAGCCTATAGCCCAGTATAATGTTGACTCAGACGGGCCCAATCACTTCTCTTGAAAGTGCTCGTTCGATGCATACATCACTCCCAGAGCACGTTTCGATGCCTATTTACGCGATGAATGAACGAATAGGCGCACTTTGGTTTCCCCGGAAAAATGAAAAAAAGGTAAGCCTATAGCCCAGTATAATGTTGACTCAGACGGGCCCAATAACTTTTCTTGAAAGTGCTCGTTCGATGCATACATCACTCCCAGTGCACGTATTCGATGCCTATTTACGCGATGAATGAACGAATAGGCGCAATTTGCTTTCCCCGGAAAAATGAAAAAAAGGTAAGCCTATAGCCCAGTATAATGTTTGCCCAGATAGGTCCGATCACTTCTCTTGAAAGTGCTCGTTCGGTGCATACATCACTCCCAGTGCACGTTTAGATGCCTATTTACACAATGAATAAGAATAGGCGCACTTTGGTTTCCCCGGAAAAATGAAAAAAGGTAAGCCTATAGCCCAGTATAATGTTTGCCCAGATAGGTCCGATCACTTCTCTTGAAAGCGCTTGTTCGATGAATACATCACTCCCAGTGCACGTTTCGATGCCTATTTACACAATGAATGAATAGGCGCACTTTGGTTTCCCCGGAAAAATGAAAAAAGGTAAGCCTATAGCCCAGTATAATGTTTGCCCAGACGGGCCCAATCAATTCTCTTGAAAGTGCTCGTTCGATGCATGCATCACTCCCAGTGCACGTTTCGATGCCTATTTACGCGATGAATGAACGAATAGGCGCAATTTGGTTTCCACGGAAAAATGAAAAAAAAAAGGCAAGCCTATAGCCCAGTACAATGTTGACTCAGATGGGCCCAATCACTTCGCTTGAAAGTGCTCGTTCGATGCATACATCACTCCCAGAGCACGTTTCGATGCCTATTTACGCGATGAATGAACGAATAGGCGCACTTTGGTTTCCCCGGAAAAATGAAAAAAGGTAAGCCTATAGCCCAGTATAATGTTTGCCCAGACGGGTCCAATCACTTCTCTTGAAAGTGTTCGTTCGGTGCATACATCACTCCCAGAGCACGTTTCGATGCCTATTTACGCGATGAATGAACGAATAGGCGCACTTTGGTTTCCCCGGAAAAATGAAAAAAAGGTAAGCCTATAGCCCAGTATAATGTTTGCCCAGGCGGGTCCAATCACTTCTCTTGAAAGTGTTCGTTCGGTGCATACATCACTCCCAGTGCACGCTCCGGTGCCTATTTACGCGATGAATAAACGAATAGGCACACTTTGGTTTCCCGGGAAAAATGAAAAAAAGGTAAGCCTATAGCCCAGTATAATGTTGACTCAGACGGGCCCAATAACTTTTCTTGAAAGTGCTCGTTCGATGCATACATCACTCCCAGATCACGTTTCGATGCCAATTTACGCGATGAATGAACGAATAGGCGCACTTTGGTTTCCCCGGAAAAATGAAAAAAAGGTAAGCCTATAGCCCAGTATAATGTTGACTCAGACGGGCCCAATAACTTCGCTTGAAAGTGCTCGTTCGATGCATACATCACTCCCAGTGCACGCTCCGGTGCCTATTTACGCGATGAATGAACGAATAGGCGCACTTTGGTTTCCCCGGAAAAATGAAAAAAAGGTAAGCCTATAGCCCAGTATAATGTTTGCCCAGGCGGGTCCAATCACTTCTCTTGAAAGTGTTCGTTCGGTGCATACATCACTCCCAGAGCACGTTTCGATGCCTATTTACGCGATGAATGAACGAATAGGCGCACTTTGGTTTCCCCGGAAAAATGAAAAAAAGGTAAGCCTATAGCCCAGTATAATGTTGACTCAGACGGGCCCAATAACTTCTCTTGAAAGTGCTCGTTCGATGCATACATCACTCCCAGTGCACGTATTCGATGCCTATTTACGCGATGAATGAACGAATAGGCGCAATTTGGCTTTCCACAGAAAAATGAAAAAAAGGTAAGCCTATAGCCCAGTATAATGTTGACTCAGACGGGCCCAATCACTTCGCTTGAAAGTGCTCGTTCGATGCATACATCACTCCCAGAGCACGTTTCGATGCCTATTTACGCGATGAATGAACGAATAGGCGCACTTTGGTTTCCCCGGAAAAATGAAAAAGAGGTAAGCCTATAGCCCAGTATAATGTATGCCCAGATAGGTCCGATCACTTCTCTTGAAAGTGCTCGTTCGGTGCATACATCACTTCCAGTGCACGTTTCGATGCCTATTTACGCGATGAATTAACGAATAGGCGCACTTTGGTTTCCCCGGAAAAATGAAAAAAGGTAAGCCTATAGCCCAGTATAATGTTTGCCCAGACGGGTCCAATCACTTCTCTTGAAAGTGCTCGTTCGGTGCATACATCACTCCCAGTGCACGTTTCGATGCCTATTTACGCGATGAATGAACGAATAGGCGCACTTTGGTTTCCCCGGAAAAATGAAAAAAGGTAAGCCTATAGCCCAGTATAATGTTTGCCCAGACGGGTCCAATCACTTCTCTTGAAAGTGCTCGTTCGGTGCATACATCACTCCCAGTGCACGTTTCGATGCCTATTTACGCGATGAATGAACGAATAGGCGCACTTTGGTTTCCCCGGAAAAATGAAAAAAAGGTAAGCCTATAGCCCAGTATAATGTTGACTCAGACGGGCCCAATCACTTCGCTTGAAAGTGCTCGTTCGATGCATACATCACTCCCAGTGCACGTTTCGATGCCTATTTACGCGATGAATGAACGAATAGGCGCACTTTGGTTTCCCCGGAAAAATGAAAAAAAGGTAAGCCTATAGCCCAGTATAATGTTTGCCCAGATAGGTCCGATCACTTCTCTTGAAAGTGCTCGTTCGGTGCATACATCACTCCCAGTGCACGTTTAGATGCCTATTTACACAATGAATGAATAGGCGCACTTTGGTTTCCCCGGAAAAATGAAAAAAGGTAAGCCTATAGCCCAGTATAATGTTTGCCCAGATAGGTCCGATCACTTCTCTTGAAAGCGCTTGTTCGATGAATACATCACTCCCAGTGCACGTTTCGATGCCTATTTACACAATGAATGAATAGGCGCACTTTGGTTTCCCCGGAAAAATGAAAAAAAGGTAAGCCTATAGCCCAGTATAATGTTTGCCCAGATAGGTCCGATCACTTCTCTTGAAAGTGCTCGTTCGGTGCATACATCACTCCCAGATCACGTTTCGATGCCAATTTACGCGATGAATGAACGAATAGGCGCACTTTGGTTTCCCCGGAAAAATGAAAAAAAGGTAAGCCTATAGCCCAGTATAATGTTGACTCAGACGGGCCCAATAACTTTTCTTGAAAGTGCTCGTTCGATGCATACATCACCCCCAGTGCACGTATTGATGCCTATTTACGCGATGAATGAACGAATAGGCGCAATTTGCTTTCCCCGGAAAAATGAAAAAAAGGTAAGCCTATAGCCCAGTATAATGTTTGCCCAGATAGGTCCGATCACTTCTCTTGAAAGTGCTCGTTCGGTGCATACATCACTCCCAGTGCACGTTTAGATGCCTATTTACGCGATGAATGAACGAATAGGCGCAATTTGCTTTCCCCGGAAAAATGAAAAAAAGGTAAGCCTATAGCCCAGTATAATGTTTGCCCAGATAGGTCCGATCACTTCTCTTGAAAGTGCTCGTTCGATGCATACATCACTCCCAGAGCCCGTTTCGATGCCTATTTACGCGATGAATGAACGAATAGGTGCACTTTGGTTTCCCCGGAAAAATGAAAAAATGGTAAGCCTATAGCCCAGTATAATGTTTGCCCAGGCGGGTCCAATCACTTCTCTTGAAAGTGTTCGTTCGGTGCATACATCACTCCCAGAGCCCGTTTCGATGCCTATTTACGCGATGAATGAACGAATAGGCGCACTTTGGTTTCCCCGGAAAAGTGAAAAAAAGGTAAGCCTATAGCCCAGTATAATGTTTGCCCAGGCGGGTCCAATCACTTCTCTTGAAAGTGTTCGTTCGGTGCATACATCACTCCCAGAGCACGTTTCGATGCCTATTTACGCGATGAATGAACGAATAGGCGCACTTTGGTTTCCCCGGAAAAATGAAAAAAAGGTAAGCCTATAGCCCAGTATAATGTTTGCCCAGGCGGGTCCAATCACTTCTCTTGAAAGTGTTCGTTCGGTGCATACATCACTCCCAGTGCACGCTCCGGTGCCTATTTACGCGATGAATAAACGAATAGGCACACTTTGGTTTCCCGGGAAAAATGAAAAAAAGGTAAGCCTATAGCCCAGTATAATGTTGACTCAGACGGGCCCAATAACTTTTCTTGAAAGTGCTCGTTCGATGCATACATCACTCCCAGATCACGTTTCGATGCCAATTTACGCGATGAATGAACGAATAGGCGCACTTTGGTTTCCCCGGAAAAATGAAAAAAAGGTAAGCCTATAGCCCAGTATAATGTTGACTCAGACGGGCCCAATAACTTTTCTTGAAAGTGCTCGTTCGATGCATACATCACCCCCATTGCACGTATTGATGCCTATTTACGCGATGAATGAACGAATAGGCGCAATTTGCTTTCCACAGAAAAATGAAAAAAAGGTAAGCCTATAGCCCAGTATAATGTTGACTCAGACGGGCCCAATCACTTCGCTTGAAAGTGCTCGTTCGATGCATACATCACTCCCAGAGCACGTTTCGATGTCTATTTACGCGATGAATGAACGAATAGGCGCACTTTGGTTTCCCCGGAAAAATGAAAAAGAGGTAAGCCTATAGCCCAGTATAATGTATGCCCAGATAGGTCCGATCACTTCTCTTGAAAGTGCTCGTTCGGTGCATACATCACTTCCAGTGTACGTTTCGATGCCTATTTACGCGATGAATTAACGAATAGGCGCACTTTGGTTTCCCCGGAAAAATGAAAAAAGGTAAGCTAATAGCCCAGTATAATGTTGACTCGGACGGGCCCAATAACTTTTCTAGAAAGTCTTCGTTCGATGCATACATCACTCCCAGAGCACGTTTCGATGCCTATTTACGCGATGAATGAACGAATAGGTGCAATTTGCTTTCCCCGGAAAAATGAAAAAAGGTGAGCCTATAGCCCAGTATAATGTTTGCCCAGACGGGCCCAATCAATTCTCTTGAAAGTGCTCGTTCGATGCATGCATCACTCCCAGTGCACGTTTCGATGCCTATTTACGCGATGAATGAACGAATAGGCGCAATTTGGTTTCCACGGAAAAATGAAAAAAAAGGCAAGCCTATAGCCCAGTACAATGTTGACTCAGATGGGCCCAATCACTTCGCTTGAAAGTGCTCGTTCGATGCATACATCACTCCCAGAGCCCGTTTCGATGCCTATTTACGCGATGAATGAACGAATAGGCGCACTTTGGTTTCCCCGGAAAAATGAAAAAAAGGTAAGCCTATAGCCCAGTATAATGTTTGCCCAGGCGGGTCCAATCACTTCTCTTGAAAGTGTTCGTTCGGTGCATACATCACTCCCAGAGCACGTTTCGATGCCAATTTACGCGATGAATGAACGAATAGGCGCACTTTGGTTTCCCCGGAAAAATGAAAAAAAGGTAAGCCTATAGCCCAGTATAATGTTGACTCAGACGGGCCCAATAACTTTTCTTGAAAGTGCTCGTTCGATGCATACATCACTCCCAGATCACGTTTCGATGCCAATTTACGCGATGAATGAACGAATAGGCACACTTTGGTTTCCCCGGAAAAATGAAAAAAAGGTAAGCCTATAGCCCAGTATAATGTTGACTCAGACGGGCCCAATAACTTTTCTTGAAAGTGCTCGTTCGATGCATACATCAACCCCATTGCACGTATTGATGCCTATTTACGCGATGAATGAACGAATAGGCGCAATTTGCTTTCCACAGAAAAATGAAAAAAAGGTAAGCCTATAGCCCAGTATAATGTTGACTCAGACGAGCCCAATCACTTCGCTTGAAAGTGCTCGTTCGATGCATACATCACTCCCAGAGCACGTTTCGATGTCTATTTACGCGATGAATGAACGAATAGGCGCACTTTGGTTTCCCCGGAAAAATGAAAAAGAGGTTAGCCTATAGCCCAGTATAATGTATGCCCAGATAGGTCCGATCACTTCTCTTGAAAGTGCTCGTTCGGTGCATACATCACTTCTAGTGTACGTTTCGATGCCTATTTACGCGATGAATTAACGAATAGGCGCACTTTGGTTTCCCCGGAAAAATGAAAAAAGGTAAGCTAATAGCCCAGTATAATGTTGACTCGGACGGGCCCAATAACTTTTCTAGAAAGTCTTCGTTCGATGCATACATCACTCCCAGAGCACGTTTCGATGCCTATTTACGCGATGAATGAACGAATAGGCGCAATTTGCTTTCCCCGGAAAAATGAAAAAAGGTGAGCCTATAGCCCAGTATAATGTTTGCCCAGACGGGGCCAATCACTTCTCTTGAAAGTGCTCGTTCGGTGCATGCATCACTCCCAGTGCACGCTCCGGTGACTATTTACGCGATGAATGAATAAATAGGCACACTTTGGTTTCCCCGGAAAAATGAAAAAAGGTAAGCCTATAGCCCAGTAAAATGTTTGCCCAGACGGGCCCAATCACTTCGCTTGAAAGTGCTCGTTCGATGCATACATCACTCCCAGTGCACGTTTCGATGCCTATTTACGCGATCAATAAACGAATAGGCGCACTTTGGTTTCCCCGGAAAAATGAAAAAAGGTAAGCCTATAGCCCAGTAAAATGTTTGCCCAGACGGGTCCAATCACTTCTCTTGAAAGTGCTCGTTCGGTGCATACATCACTCCCAGTGCACGTTTCGATGCCTATTTACGCAATGAATGAACGAATAGGCGCACTTTGGTTTCCCCGGAAAAATGAAAAAAGGTAAGCCTATAGCCCAGTATAATGTTTGCCCAGATAGGTCCGATCACTTCTCTTGAAAGTGCTCGTTCGATGCATACATCACTCCCAGTGCACGTTTCGATGCCTATTTACGCGATGAATGAACGAATAGGCGCACTTTGGTTTCCCCGGAAAAATGAAAAAAGGTAAGCCTATAGCCCAGTATAATGTTTGCCCAGACGGGCCCGATCAATTCTCTTGAAAGTGCTCGTTCGATGCATACATCACTCCCAGTGCACGTTTCGATGCCTATTTACGCGATGAATGAACGAATAGGCGCAATTTGGTTTCCACGGAAAAATGAAAAAAAAAGGCAAGCCTATAGCCCAGTACAATGTTGACTCAGATGGGCCCAATCACTTCGCTTGAAAGTGCTCGTTCGATGCATACATCACTCCCAGAGCCCGTTTCGATGCCTATTTACGCGATGAATGAACGAATAGGCGCACTTTGGTTTCCCCGGAAAAATGAAAAAAGGTAAGCCTATAGCCCAGTATAATGTTCGCCCAGATAGGTCCGATCACTTCTCTTGAAAGTGCTCGTTCGGTGCATACATCACTTCCAGTGCACGTTTCGATGCCTATTTTCGCGATGAATAAACGAATAGGCGCACTTTGGTTTCCCCGGAAAAATGAAAAAAAGGTAAGCCTATAGCCCAGTATAATGTTGACTCAGACGGGCCCAATAACTTTTCTTGAAAGTGCTCGTTCGATGCATACATCACTCCCAGAGCACGTTTCGATGCCTATTTACGCGATGAATGAACGAATAGGCGCACTTTGGTTTCCCCGGAAAAATGAAAAAAAGGTAAGCCTATAGCCCAGTATAATGTTTGCCCAGGCGGGTCCGATCACTTCTCTTGAAAGTGTTCGTTGGGTGCATACATCACTCCCAGAGCACGTTTCGATGCCAATTTACGCGATGACTGAACGAATAGGCGCACTTTGGTTTCCCCGGAAAAATGAAAAAAGGTAAGCCTATAGCCCAGTATAATGTTGACTCAGACGGGCCCAATAACTTTTCTTGAAAGTGCTCGTTCGATGCATACATCACCCCCATTGCACGTATTGATGCCTATTTACGCGATGAATGAACGAATAGGCGCAATTTGCTTTCCACAGAAAAATGAAAAAAAGGTAAGCCTATAGCCCAGTGTAATGTTTGCCCAGACGGGCCCAATCACTTCGCTTGAAAGTGCTCGTTCAATGCATACATCACTCCCAGTGCACGCTTCGATGCCTATTTACGCGATGAATGAACAAATAGGCGCACTTTGGTTTCCCCGGAAAAATGAAAAAAAGGTAAGCCTATAGCCCAGTATAATGTTTGCCCAGACGGGCCCAATCACTTCTCTTGAAAGTGCTCGTTCGGTGCATACATCACTCCCAGTGCACGCTCCGGTGCCTATTTACGCGATGAATAAACGAATAGGCGCACTTTGGTTTCCCCGGAAAAATGAAAAAATATAGCGTTGTCATAAATGAATAGCATCAATACACGAAGACATCATATTGAAGAACACATGTCCAGACGAACGCAATTACAAGCTACAATTCAATTATGGGGTTTTACGGGCCAAAACCAGTTCTGATTATGAGGCACGCCGTAGTGGGGGACTCCGGAAATTTGGACCACCTGGGGTTCTTTAACGTGCACCTAAATCTAAGTACACGGGTGTTTTCGCATTTCGCCCCCATCGAAATGCGGCCGCCGTGGCCGGGATTCGATCCCGCGACCACGTGCTCAGCAGCCCAACACCATAGCCATTGAGCAACCACGGCGGGTTACAAGTTACAAAAACGGACTGCTTCTTATAATAAAGAATTATTTCTCTATACAACGAGCACTGCCACAGCAGCACTTGTAGTGCATCCTTTCAAGTGACAAGAATTTGAAGGTACGCGGCAAAAAATTTTTTCTTTGATTTAGAAAAAAAAACAGACAGAAACGTGATCCAGGCACCATCCTCCTACTGTGATAACAAAAATAAAATAATTAATGTTTGTTGTCGTACAAGTCAATTTCTAACCATATGAAGCCACAGATAATGAAGCCATGGGAAGTATAGGATAACTTATTTGTCATTTTCCATTTTTTATCGAAGTGTAGAAATGTCGCTGCTAAAGTAGAATCTTGTGTGATTTCGTGCGACGTACTTGATATTTTAAAATATAGCAAAACGGAGGGAGACCAGCTAAAGAAAGACACAGACACAGCGCTGACTCACAACTAATGTTTATTCGTCGCAAACAGCGAAATATTTACTCGCGTAGTCTATGACAAAAGACGGGCAAATAAAGGTAAGAAAGAAGATAATTAATTAAATGACCAAAAGAATTCATGAGGCCGCAACATTCATATGGGGACGTATTACCAGCGAAGCTGTTTGGGCTGCATACATTATGAAATCATACATTTTTTATACGGCCCCAGACTACGCCGACGCAAGCGCCGCCGCCAGGCCGTGGACAGTGGGACTAGTTTTGGTATTGGCAAAAAGCGTCGCCATTACACTGGTAGCCAAAGGAAAATTCAGTAACTTTTACCTATGTGCCTCCATCTTTTCAACCTGTATAGCAATAAAGTAAAGTGATGCAATTATGTATAGAAATAAAATGTCTTTTCGTGTTTTTTTTTTTCTTTTTTGGCATGCTATTGGGGGCGAGCTCCACCACTGGAAAAGCTGGCGCCACCATCAGCGTGACGTGGCATGAGGGATCACGTGGCCACAGCGGCCGCGTCGTCTGCTTCGGAAGCGCCGAAGCGAGCTGAAAACGAAAGTTTAGTCCCACCTGCGCTACAGTTCTTATTAAGTGGGGATGTTTTCCCGCTTCGGGTGTCTGCTTGAAAACACTCGAAAGCACTATAATATAGGTAGTGGCTACCTTTGAAGGCGTCCGACATCGTAGGCTATTGCTCGGTGCCGCAGTGCCGGACGCGTACGCAAAGGAGCCCGGTGTCAGCCTTCACACATACCCGCGGGCCAAGAAGCTGCGTGTAGCTTCGATTGTGAAACTTAGAAGCGCAAGCAGCCATCGGCTACAACTCGGGTGTGCAGTAATTCCGCGTAGAAGATTTCTGCTACGGCGTTGAGGCTGCGATGTTCGGTGAGTAGCAGAAAGCACGCACCGCGAGAAGCTCGCCTGCGCGCGCTGCTTGGTTAATGTAATGAAGATTTGGTTATGAACTTGTTGATGCTAGCAAGTTCACCGGAATGGAAAGGGAACGGTAAAAAGCGCATTCAAAAAAAGACATGGCATATGCATGCTTACGTTTGTGTTAGCCCCAAACAACTAATGTACTGTATTAAGAAAAGGAAGCAGTGGGAAATTGCTCGCTGAGAAGACGAATAAACGTACAGTGCGACGAAACTTGAAAAATAAAGATATTTAAACTTACAGGAATTTCGAAAAAAATTTTGAATCGTTGCGATGACACATCACAAGTCGCCGTATAGGCGTCGAAGTCTCAGTTATAACGAAATTATGTTCAACAGTTTTGAAGGCGTCCACACGAAAATGATTCCTTGTGTACTGTCAAATGCTCATATGCTGCTGCCTAAAGTTCACGGCACGGTGCGAAAACGCGCCTGCAGCGAAAGCGACGCATTGTGCGCGGACGTGGATGCAGACATGGATGCTCAGCCAGTCACGCAATCCGATGTTCCCGCAAAGTATTGCTCCCCCGGTCCAAAACAAGTTCTCCTATAGAGTAGGAAATGCTCATAGACCATTGACCAGTTGCTTACAACTTTCGGTAGATCGTCTTCCAGTTATAGGCATTCTGCATAACTAGGAAGACAAGGAGTATACAAAAAGGTTGAACAAACTAATGCACCAATGCTTTATTGACAAGTGATTAAGAAATGCAGGGATCACGATAATTGAGCTGTAAGAAACTGTTCAGTCCTTTTCAGACAGCTGTTGAGAAAGCAGCATTACCAAACCTGTCACTTCAATAAAGTGGCAGTTAAAACAAGAATTTGGATTGTTAAATTTTTGTGCCATACTATGAGCATAAATCCCACAACAAAATGTAATAAGAGTTGACGCACATGAATTGAAACCACTGTTTTGCGGAAAGAGTGCTGAAATTTGTTCCTGAAATTGTTTATGCGTTGTGTGTAAGCATAAAAGTTATTCCTTCCTTCCTTCCTTCCTTCCTTCCTTCCTTCCTTCCTTCCTTCCTTCCTTCCTTCCTTCCTTCCTTCCTTCCTTTTTTTTTTCTTTTGTTCAGACCACAGCTCCAGCACGGACAACTTTACCTCGCCTCTGTTTAGGTATGCGAAATGTGCTGTCTTCACTCTTTCATGCAACTGCCGCAGCCGCTGCTGCAGTCGCGCCGGCACCTACGACCCTTTTCGCGGAGCAGTTTGTTCTCGAGAAACGAGACGGTGCTTTCGGCGGCGCGCCATACGTTGCCTCGGCGAATGCGCACGATTACGAAACCATTACCGCTTTTGCCCAGTTTCCGTGCAAACAGCTGTCGGAAATGCAACTGGGTTTTCGCTCACGCACTGTGCCCCATTCATGCTGCAAAATGTGGAGCGGTGGATAGAAGACATCTGCAGTAGCTGGCTGCCAAAATAGTGGCTGGCATATTAAGGAATAGAATGAATATGTGTGTCCAAGTTCATGGAACCTTGCTACATAATGATAACCCTCTATTGCCGGCCCTTCTCAATGCACGAAGTGGATAAAAAAAATCACTTTACACAAAAATTCCTGTCAGCCATTGTATCGCTTACCTCCAAAGACTTCAACCCCCGGAACGTCGGCAAGAGTGAGTACCGCTCGTTAAACAATGACAAAGAGAGTAGCGCCACTTCATGGCATAGTAATTTTCGCACACGTTATCTACACACATCTACACCAACTCGCACGCAAACGTACGCACACTCTATCGCCATTGTATTAAGAATACGTGAATGGGCGCACACTTGAATCAATCCGCCAAAGCATGGGTAACAGCGACTATACGGACAGCACACGAATGATCGAAGCTGAATGCTTCGTGACGGTCCACAGGAGTAAGCGAGTTACTAGCGACACTACATATTTGCTACAAGCGATTACAAACAGCGATGGAACGAAAAATGTTAGGCCTGACGTTAACAGACACAGAGCGGTGTGGATCAGAGATCAAACGGGGATAGCCGATATTCTAGTTGACATTAAGCGAAAGAAATGGAGCTGGGCAGGCCATGTAATGCGTAGGATGGATAACCGGTGGACCATTAGAGTTTGTGTACACAATGGATACCAAGAGAAGGGAAGCGCAGTCGAGAACGGCAGCAAACTAGGTGGTGTGATGAAGTTAGGAAATTTGCATGCGGAAGTTGGAATCAGCTAGCGCAAGACAGGGAGAGGCCTTCGTCCTGCAGTGGACAAAAGATAGGGTGATTATTATTATTATTATTATTATTATTATTATTATTATTATTATTATTATTATTATTATTATTATTATTATTATTATTATTATTATTATTATTATTACAAAGAACAGAACAGCTACGTTCCAAGCCTCATGCGCAGCAAGAACAAATCTATTGCAACTGATCGAGCACACCCGCGAGCGATTAGGCAGAAAATAATCAGATAGTGACCGCACCGACGAACTTCACTGAGTCAGAAACGTGACAAGCGGCTGCTTCTAAGTATTTGCCAAATAAAGAACGAAGAGCAAAACACACTGATCCTGATGCAATTCCAAAGCGGAAAGCTTGAAATACATTTTTAGCCTTATATACGCTGTGGCCAAAGCTTTGTGTCGACCGTCTACGATAGTCAGCGTCTACGATATCTCCCGAAACAGAGGTTTCCTGAGCCGTACCGGGCGTCATGTACTATCGGCCAAAAAAGTTTACGCACCAAAGGATCTGACAAAAAGCTGAATATCTCCGCAGCCTCAAACCGCAGCCTGGTATTCCCATTTCCAGCCTCTACTGGTATATGCGAACAACATTAAGATGTACGGTTTTACTGGCTACTTTTAAATGCTGTGTGGATATTTAGCGTTTTCTGAGATCCCGTGGTCCGTAAACTTTTTGGTCGATAGTACATCCATTGTAAATACGGAGGCAACGGAGGCAGCTGAGGCAAGCAATGGACGCGGCACCACGTGGTCAAACATGGCAGCACCCACGGGATCACCGCGAAAAGGGTCAATGACAACAGAAGCGCAGGCCACGTGCACAGGCGCCGTCGCCACTCTCCCCCTCAACCATACCCGTCTCCATTTGCAGCGCCGTCGCCACACGCGTTCTCCCTCTCCCCTACCCATCCCCATTCCTGTTCACGCGTCGCGCCGTGTCCTCGATACGGACGGGATGATGATGATGATGATGATTTAATGGAATCCCCTTTGAAACGGGGCGCTGACAAGTAGTCACCTAGCCTGCTTGATTTAATAAATTATGCTATACAGGCGAAAGCCTTCTCTTTCTCGTTTTGAGGTGACCTTGAAAAAGTTCAAAAAAATCGGCAAAATATGTACAAAAGATCGATAACTCCTTAACGTAATTACAGACCCCATAACATTATATATCAATCGATGGGCAATTACATGATGAATATAAATATCAATAAATTATCATGATAGTCATTAAATTAGTTATGATAATTAGCATGACAAAGCGGAAAATGGGTCAAGCGACATTAAAAGTGGCAAAGAATGCAGAATTAATTGTAGTAATGGGTGTAAGTATGGTTATGACGGTAAGGATAATGATAAAAATGGGCATACAGAGAGGTGAATGAGGTGAATTAAAGGGGTTTAGATGGGTGATAGAAGTCAAACGAAAGGTAACTATGACATAGAGGGACTTCAGATAAAGAAGAGTAAATGAGAGTGAATTAGGAGTGAATGAAGGATGGAGTGCATACGGCAGGCATCGCCAAATCCTGACTGGGAGCTTACCACTGTCGTTGAAAAGAAACGTGTACAATCATTGCATTCTACCGGTGCTAACATATGGGGCAGAAACTTGAGGTTAACAGAGAAGCTTGAGAACAAGTTAAGGACCGCACAAAGAGCGATGGAACGAAAAATGTTAGGAGTAACGTTAAGAGACAGGAAGAGAGCGGTGTGGATCAGAGAACAAACGGGGATAGACGATATTCTAGTTGACATTAGGAGGAAAAACTGGAGCTGGGCAGGCCGTGTAATGCATAGGATGGATAACCGGTGGACCAATAGGGTTACAGAACGGATACCAAGGGAAGGGAAGCGCAGTCGAGGACGGCAGAAAACCAGGTGGGATGATCAAGTTAGGAAATTCGCAGGCGCAAGTTGGAATACGCTAGCGCAAGACAGGGGTAATTGGAGATCGCAGGGAGAGGCCTTCCTCCTGCAGTGGACATAAATATAAGCTGATGATGATGCTGCTACTGCTGCTGCTGCTGCTGCTGCTGATGATGATGATGATGATGACGATGATGAAGGTGAATCAAGTGGTGATAAGTTGAATCAAGAGTGATGAAAATTGCACATTTGGACTAATAGAGCAACCCAAGTGGGATGGAAGTAAAACCGAGATGGGGATAGAGTGAATGAAGGTGAACCAAGCAGTGATAGGGTGAATCAAGAGTGAATCAAGGGGTTATGGAGTAGGGGAGTGACTTGCAAAAAAATAGCTAAAACAGAAAAACCGGTAAAAACAAAAAAAAATTCACAGTTTCGCCCTAAGGGCGAAGCAATGAATGCGATAGCAACACAGCAATGTCATACGAAGTAAGGTGAGCGGCTTTGGTAGCAATATGAATTGTAGTAAACATGAGCTGATTAAGTAAGCAGGTGTGCTGCGGCGTAAGTAGACCGACATGAAGAGAGACTCGATGACCACAAGAAGGCGCGTGTGAAACGGTGGTGTTGATGAGAAGCGCTGCCCGTGGGCAGCGCGTGCGAAGGGACACACCTGTAGCGCTGCACTGCCGATCCGGGCAGCATTGCATGTGTAGCGTGCGTTGGAAAATGTGGCCCGACTATTACTAACTGTGGTGTGAGCGCGCACAAACAAACATGAATAGATCACACTCAATGACTGCAGACAACGACTGTCAAAACGCTGGCAGCAAGCGCGTATACGCCGCAGCGGCGAAGGTACGTGCGGTCTATCGCTTCAACGGAAACTGAGCGCGAATACACAGCGCATAAAGGTCAGAGCCGTGTGGAGATAAGAGACGGTGCGAGCGAGCGACGAGCGCGGTTGTTGGCAGAGTAGAAGTGCACCCCCCCCCCCCCCTGCTCCCTCCGGCGCTCGCTTCCCGCTTCCTTGCTTGCGCGTGGAAGATTGAGTGCGTTCGCTCTCCGTGACAGCGTGCGTCCCCGCACGCTTCCGCTCGGGCATACGGCGCGCGGCAAAGATTTTATCTATACGGAACCTCACGGTGACGGCGACGACGACGACGACGGCGACGGCGACGCCGACGGCAGAAATCCGGTGGAAGTGCCCATATAATTGAAAAATGCAGCTCCACTAGCGTGAAACTTGAGGAGGTGCGAAGCAAGCAGTGATGCACCACTAATGGGCTCATACTGCCTTAAGCAGTGGCTCTTAACCCGCGGGCTTACATACCACAGGGCGCGGGTGTAACAGCTGGCGTCATATCTGATGTTGACCTCGAACTTCAAGACGACGTGTTAAAAAGTATGATCATTTGCACACCACCATGCAAAATCATCAGCGCTCGACGGTTCGGCTCGTCAAAGTGTGTTAAGATTCTTTTCGACTGTGCAAGACTGCCTAGTCATATAAAGGCTGGACTAGTGCGATACCCAGTTCGGCCTTTCGTGCCAAGACCCTTACAGTGCCGCAAATGTTTAAAGCTTGGTCATGTGCAGGGTTTTTGCACAAGTTCTGTGGTGTGTACCAAATGTGGTCAAAATCACGACGCAAATTCTTGCGACAGTCCGACATCTCGGTGCCCGAACTGTAACGGTGAACACTTGGCAACAGACAAAGAATGTCCCACACTGAAGAAAAAACTAAATTTCCTTAAAGAGAAAGCTAAGAAGAAGGCATCAGGAGAGAAGCCGAGTAGCCGCAGTGCCCGTCCAGCGGCTACAAATGGCAAAACTGGATATACCCGCACGTACGAAGAATAGCAAGGACAACGCGCGTCGGCAGGAAAGTGGGAAGCGGAATTTCTGTCTCTGCGATATCGTGGCCGGCGCTTCCATCGAAAGCGTCCAAACCAGTATCTGCCAAGATCACGCCTCCGAAAGCTTCGGAACCAGCTCCATTCAAGGCGTCCGTCTGCAGTAGTAAACTCTGTAAATAGGGTGCCTATACAGCGGTCTCAGTCAACGATGACGAACAACTTATCAACCTGCTTAAGATGCTTGTCAACGTTGTTAGGTCTCTGATTGCCGGTCGTCAGACACCAGCAGCATTAGCCGCAGATCAACTGCTGGAGGCTCTTGTTCCAGTGCTCGACGGCCTTCACTATAAACTTGAATGCTCGTGGAAAGCCCCGTCCCTCTGTGCTACAATGGAATGTCAGGTCCTTACGACCGCGGCATGCCGATCTAGTCCTTCGGCTTCTCGCAATGAACACCCCACCAGATGTTATAGCACTTCAAGAAACCAATGTAAGAAAAGATGATTTTTGACTTCCTGGCTACGTAGGCATCCACAGCAACGCTCGATGCACAGCGCCGGCATGCGGATCCTTCGAGTGTACGGACGCCACGCATCCGCGAAATACTTCAAAAGCATCGCTATACATCCAAGGTGACCTACATTTCACAGTTATTGACACAAGCGATATCTGCGATGCCGATTTTGAATGTACAGCCGTTACTGTGAGTCTGATCAGATCTACGACGACGACTGTGGCAAGTATATATTATCGACCAACACAATCTTCAGACACCACCTTATTGGAGTTCTTAGTCTCTGTGTCTCTTAGGCCCATCATTTGTGCTGTGCGGGGACTTCAATGCTACCCATCCTCGCTGGTGTTCTCGTCAACAAGAGCAGCGTGGGATAGAAATCAACGAGCTTATTGTTAGACATATGATCTACAAACACTCAATGACGGCTCACCTACATTTGTCGGCAGAGGGAAGGGACAGTCCACCATCGACCTTGAGATATCAACAAGAGATGTGTGTCTCGCCTGGTCATGTGAATCTGACCCATGGGACTGAGATCACCTACCAATTTGGTTGATTCCAGAACATACTCCTGGCCGCCAGGCTGCCGCCTACACAGTGACGAACTGGAACAAGTTCCGTCAGCTGATTTCAGAGGCCCCATCACACTACAAGTTGTTTAAACTGGTGAGCGAGTGTCTTCAACAAGCTACCGTAAGACGACGGCGGGGCATAGATAAACCGAACCCTGATCTTAAGCTTTTGAGGCTACGCGCCTGTCGACGCCGCGCTTACAGGAGAGGGCAGCGCTCTAAAAGAAGCTCCGATTGGACGGTGTATAACCGCCTAGACGCAGCCATACGGCGGCACACAAAACAACTTCGTCGAAAGAGCTGGGCAGCACTGTGTAGTTCACTGCATACGGCGAATGGTTTTGGAAGTGTTTGGCGAATACTGAAGGCTCTTCGCACTCCTGAGATCTGCAAGAATCCAACTGCTGCTTTGTGCATAACGACTGGCCGGACTCCGAAAATTCTTGCGGAAGCATTTGCCGACCTTTTCGTACCTCCTATGTCAAGTGACAACACAAACAATGACCTTAATCCTCTGACAAGTCAGAACATCACAACGTTCTGCTATGGTCCACCCTGCCAGATGGATGAAACAGACTTTACTCTCGAGGAGCTGCATCACGCCCTCGGCCTCTCCAAACGTAGCACTGCCCCTGGTGAAGGCGGTGTTACGTACCAGGCATTACGAAACATCGATGAGGCCTTTCATCAAAATATGTCTTGGACGCATATAACGAAGTGTGGTGAACGTCTCTGATCCCCAATAATTGGAAATCATCTGTGGTGATACCAGTCTTAAAGCCCGGTCGCCCTGCAAAACACCTAAAGTCTTACCGGCCAATATCGCTAACTTCTAATGTTATGAAGCTGATGGAACGAATGGTACTGTTTCGCCTAGACAGCCTAGCTTAATTTCTTTCCTGATGTCAAGAGCGGCTTTCGTCGTCACCGTTCAGCCCTCTATAGCATAGCAGACCTCGTTTCATCTCTAGAATCTGCTCGAGAAAACAAGCACTCTGCATACGTGCTCTTCCTGGATGTACAGCAAGCTTTCGATTCGGTTCCCCATAAGGCGATTATTATCGCCCTTAGGAATGCGGGAATTTCGGGTCGACTGCTTCATTTCGTGCATAACTTTCTGAGAGCCACATGAAAGTGCGTGTTGGAGGAGCAACAAGTGATTCTCGCCCTGTTAAGTGCGGTGTATCACAGGGCAGCGTCTTGTCGCCGCTTCTCTTCAACAGTTTACTTGTTGGACTTCCAAGCCGATTGCCTCAGGAACCTGACTTTCGAATATGTATACCAATCTATGCTGATGACATTGCACTGTGGGTCAGCGGTCCTTTGTACCACGGTCCACGTCTTCGTGTAATCTTGCAGAGAGCTCTGAATGCGACTTCAGAGTACTTGGAGAAAGTTGGTCTGCAGATCTAACCAGCTAAGTCAGCCGCAATTGCGTATCATCCAAGGCAACGGGCTCGTCGAACCATTAGCCGGCTGTACTTCGGAGAGACAACAGTACAATGGGTACAACACTACCGCTACCTGGGCGTAATTATCGATGATCGCCTCCCTTGGCGCCCTGCCATTACCTCTGTGCGGTTTAAATCCCGGTCGCTGCTCAAGTATGTGGCCGCCTTGACTGCTAGGGGCGCTGGCTGCGACCAGACGACAGCACTTACCAATCATTTCAGGTATACCAATCATCTGCCCTCTCCGGCGTGATGAATGCCTTGCCAGACTTGAACGTGCCGCCAAATGTGATGTCTGAGTTGGAACGTGACCATCGTGTTGCCCTCCGAGTCATGCTTGGCTTACCTCGTGAGGCGCAATCTGTTTCACTACTCACGGAAGCGCACCAGTTGCCCTGAGCTTGCAAGCAGACCAGAGAGCGATACACCATATCAAGCGTTTGCACCGAGCATCAGATGGCCAAGCACTGATTAATCGGCTGCTTCAGCGCATATTCTCTCGAATGGGGAAAATGGCGGCATTGTTTGTGGACATTACTCACAGTTCAAGAGACACTACTTCATTCACAACTCCGAAGAAGCGCAACAAATGTTCCTTCCCCATTTATCTGACAATTCCCGAAATACACAAAAAATCTAGTCAGCCTGTTCCGGCACTATTTCAATTGGCCCTGTCCCACCTATTTGAAAAATTTGAAGATTATATTGAAGTATTCACGGACGCATCTGTACACAGCGACGCGCAAGGCGCTTCTGCAGCTTTCTTCTGCCCTTCGACTGGCATCAGACGGGTATTTAGAATACTACATCCAACCTCATCAACAACTGCAGAACTAGCAGCGATTGATGTTGCTCTGAAATACGTACACGAAGAATTAAACGCCTTGAAGGTCGTCATTCTTACAGACTCTGTGCTGCCCTCAGCAGACTTAGACAACATACCGATAGCCCATTGTTGTGCAGTATCCAAGATACTTCCGGCAAAATTACTTCCTGTGGAGTGTCCCTCATTGCCCAGTGGGTACCCTCGCACGTGGGCATCGCTGGAAATGAAGAGGCTGATCGCCTCGCTTCAAGCTGTGCCCACCATGAATGTGACATGGTGGGCATGCTGCCCTGACATTTCGTGCATGTTTGAAAACGCTCGTCTCCTGGTACGCCGACACCTCCTAAAGCAGCGCCCAGACCGGCCTGTTGCAGACGGATCGTTCCCTCCCCGTGTTCGTGGTCGAGGCTTGCCCCGTCGTGCTAGAGCACTGTTATACAAGTTAAGTCTGTGTTGGTGCGCGAACGCCTATACCGACAAGGACGTGTGGACAGCCCGTCGTGTACGTTTTGTGGCTCCTGTGAGACACTTGAACATCTCGTTTTAGAGCGTCCCGCATTCGTTGCGCAGCGCGCATTACTAATTAAGGAGTATAGACTTATGGGGCTGCAATGTGCGACCCTTGACGATTGCCTTTTTCTAAGGGGGAGCGCTGCTCGACGTGACCAGGCCCATCGAGCCCTGCTAAGTTTTCTGAAGGACACTGACTTGGCCTCCCGTTTATAGACATTATTTGTATTTTTGTTTTGTTCTGTCTGTGTCTCCGTCATTTCTTTATTTTCCTCTTTTCTTTTCTCATATTTTAATTTCCTATATATTCCCTCCTCCCATAGGAGGAGGGAATTGTGCCCCTCTCGGTGGCAGTTGTCAGCTTGCTCCCTCCTTTTCGACACCTTTCGACTCCTTTTCGACTCCTTTTCGACACCATTTCGACACCTGGTTCACCAAGGTGGGCTTGTTTGTCATCATTTTAGAGGCCTTTTCGCTGCACCGGCGAGCTAAGCCTGGGCGAGGTTAGGCCTAGCCTTCCCGCCTACGGCGCTCGCACGCCAGCTGCGAGATGCCGCAGCAGATTGCCATGGAAGGGGACGACGTCACCCCTGAGGAATTGCAAGGCAACGGATGGTTCTCCGTTCTCAAGAGACGGCAAGAATCGCGAGATAAATCACACGCAGCCCGCCAGCCGGGAACGCAACGAGGCGCGAAAGCGAAGCCTAACGCTACTCTACGACACGTCGCAGCTGCGAGCCGGCTGCCGGCAATGCCACGTAGTCACAATCGAGTCATCGTACGTCCGGGCGGCGGCCTCAACGTGCAAGCCTGCAGCCCGCACAGGATTCTCGCCGCATTAACCATGGCAGCTCAGCTAGCGCCGTCGGTAACGGAGGAGGACATTATTTGTCCCAACTCGATGCAGAATATCTTTGTCGTCAGTACGCCCAGCGCTACTAATGCAGCAGCGTACAGTCGAGTAACCGAGATCATCCTTACCGACCAGAAACACCCGGTCACGGCCTACCTCTCGCCTGCCGGTATCACGAGCCGAGGCGTGATTCGCGGCGTCGACACTGACTTCGACGACGCCGCACTCCACCGCATGCTAATCCAACCGCGAAACCCAAGCCTACTGGGAGCGCGCCGCATCAAGAACACTGCAACGGTGATTCTGATCTTCAACGGGCTCAAAGTGCCCAACTACGTCTACTGCGGCCAGGTCATCTACCGCTGTACGTTGTACAAGCGTCAAATCGACACCTGCCGCAACTGCGGCCAAGTGGGCCACCGCCAGGACGTGTGCCCCACTCCTTCAACCAAGGTATGCGAACAATGCGGACACTTACCTACGGATAACCCACACGTGTGCAACCAACCAGTGTGTGCCTTATGCGGCGAAGCACACCGCACGGGCGACCGCGAATGCCGACATCGCTACCAGCTGCCTTACCTGGTGCGCCGCCGTCGTCAGCGCCGTCGCCGACGAAAACAAGACCAGCAGCAAACACCCACCCCAGGACCCAGCCCGGTTCCTGCCAAGACTACCGAAACCCAAGGACCTCTCCCAGACCAACGAACTCCCACCCGCACTGACAAGCCTACCTGGGCCGACAAGGTGGCAGGCAAAGGTGAGACCCGCGCAGCGCAGCGTCAGGGACACTTGCCACAGCAACCTGACCCAGAACTAGCGCAGCTAAAACGCATGTATGCGGAGCAAGCTAAAGAAATCCAATCGCTTAAAGAAGAGTTAGCAAAACAACAGGCCCCCTCATCGCGCGAGGGTAGCATTAGCAGCGGCCCCGTCTCGATACGCGGCGCTAAGAAACGAGCAGGCCTGACGCCTCAGGCCGAAGAGCAATCCGAATTTGAACGGTTTACAGCTAACATATACGCGATACTAGAAAAGTACCGCGCGGAGACCATGACCGAGTATGGCGCTTTCAACGCTAAACTCGAGAGCATGCAGAAACAACTTAACGAGCTGGCTACATGGCCAGCACAAATGGACGCGAGGACTAAGGTGTTGGAGGAGGACCTGGCACGCGGAAAGCGCGCTGGGCTAATACCTAGGCCTTAAAATGGCGTCGTCACAATCATTCACAATTTGGCAATGGAACACTAGTACCCTCCGCACGCGGAGAGAAACGTTACAACAATTCATTGGCTCTATAACCCAACGACCGGCCGTCATTCTCCTGCAGGAAACGCGTATCGACCGATTCGCTCTTCGTGGATATAGAGTCGAGGCCGTCTGTGGGAACAAAGCTCGAGGCATAGCCACCTGTGTGGCTAAGCCTTACGCTTACACGACACATGCAATACGCCCAGACCTCAAAATAGAGCATCAGATGTTAGAAATCATCCCCAACGCTCACATTAAGCAATCTATATTTATCCTTAACGTGTACAGTTCACCTTCGCACAGTGCAGAAACATTCACCACACTAGTAACTAAAGCGACGCAGATAGCAGGCAACCATCCCCTCATCATCGCGGGGGACTTCAACGCCCCCCACGTAGACTGGGGATACAATCGCACAACACAGAAAGGACGCCACTTACAAACGCACATCACTCAACACAATCTAGTGTTACTTAACGACCTCTCTACCCCCACCCACATAGGTAACTCAGTGTCACGGGACTCATCCCCTGACCTGACCCTGGTACGCAACGTATCGAATCCCACATGGGTTAACCTGCAAGCTAACCTAGGTAGCGATCACTTTATCTGTAGCACTACATTCAATATAAGCAGCCCCGAACCCAGACACTTTAAAATAGTAGACTGGGACTACTTTAGGCAAATTCGAAAACAAGACACCAACCATTACTCTTCCCTCGCTGAACACTTTACGAGACTACAGCGGGACGTAAAACAAGCTACCAAAAACATCTCTACAACACGCAACATCGACCACATGGACAGCCACCTCGCACATCTCCTGGAGGCTCACAAAAGTCTTCAAGAAAGATGGAGAACACAAAAACACAATCGTAGGCTACGAAAAAGAATTGCATTGCTCAACCGACAAATCGAAGAGTACAGCCAGACACTAGCATGCCAACAGTGGAATGAGGTGTGCAATTCGCTCGACGCACGCATGAGAAAAGGTCTAAAATGGGACCTTCTCAAGCACCTGCTCGGCGACAAGCCCACCAAGTCAGAGCAACGACTAACCCTAGATAGACTGTTACACAAAGCGCGAGGGCAGCAGCTTACAGATACGCAGATTTTAGAAGCTACAGCAGCCCGGTATCTATGCACAGAACCTAGCTCGCATGAAGACTACCCACCTTACGCGGGGGACACTCACGACCCATTTGAGGAGGCTATAACCAGCGCTGAAATACGCGCGGTAATAGCAGAGCTCAACACTAAGTCAGCCCCGGGTCCTGACGGAGTCCCCAACAAGCTACTCCGCAACCTGGCTGACAATGACATTGAATCACTAGCCACCCACATGAATGAGGTTTGGAAGCGAGGGAACGTCCCGCCAGAATGGAGGGCCGCGACCGTCATTCTCATTCCCAAACCGAACAAACCCCTGGAGCTTGACTCTCTACGACCCATTTCCCTCACATCTTGTGTGGGTAAGGTCATGGAGCACGTCATTCTCCGCCGAGTCACAAAACATGCAGAGCAAGAGCACCTCTTCCCATTCAATCAAGTCGGGTTCAGGCCGGCTATGGCCACGCAGGACGTACTCCTCATGCTACAGGAGACGTTACTTAGAGTAAGGAGTAAAGACCTCAAAGCAATTCTAGCTCTCGACTTAGAGAAAGCTTTCGATACCGTAAGCCACGCTCATATACTACACGAGATTCAGGAGGCAGGCCTAGGTCGACGCTTCTACGAATACGTCCGCTCTTTCCTAAGAGCCCGAACGGCTACACTTAAAGTTGGAGATCTTAACTCACACACCTACAACCTAGGCCCGCGCGGCACCCCGCAAGGGTCGGTGCTCTCACCGTTTCTTTTCAATTTAGCCCTCAGACAACTTTCGCAAAAGCTGAAACATATCGAAGGCGTAGAGCACGCGTTCTACGCCGACGATATTACTCTTTGGCGCAACGCAGGCAGCGACGCACAAATCGAAGCAAGCCTTCAGGAAGCAATTAATACAGTACAAAACTTTTTAAAGCCCACGGGACTCAGACTCTCGGCAGCTAAGTCCGAGTTGCTGCTTCTGCCACCACAACACGGCCGGAACAACGGCGAACCAACTATACACCTCTCCACAACGGACGGCTCGGATATCCCGATAGTGTCGTCGGTTCGAATTCTGGGCGTTACCCTGCAGGAGAATGGCAAAAACGACTTAACAGTCGCACATCTCATCAAAAAAGCTGATGCAGTCATTCACCTCGCCCGACGCGTCGCTAATAGACACGCGGGACTCACAGAAGAGAGCTTACTACGCATCTTTCACGCGTTCTTAATGTGCCACGTTCACTACGTTGCCTGCGCTCACCCGTGGAGCAAAGGCGATGAAACTAAAGTGGACAACCTCATCCGCAAATGCACGAAACGAATACTTGGTCTACCCATGACGGCAAGCACGCAGCGCCTGCTAGGCCTTGGGGTACACAATACGTTCCAAGAAATCACAGAAGCACAAAGAATGTCCCAGCTCATACGCCTGTCCTCGACAGCTGCGGGCCGGGACCTCCTCTCACACATAAGTCTTCCTATCCCAACTCAAGTCAATGACCCAACACCATTACCGCAACACCTTCGTGCTAAAATCACAGTACTACCCTTCCCCAGGAATATGCACCCGGTGCATAATCAGACTCGAAGAAGGGCACGCGCTCAAGCCTTACTAAAAGCGGCCACCCTACACGCGACAGACGTGGCTTTCGTAGATGCCGCTAAATACGCAGACAAACCCTACTTTGCGGCTGCGGCGGTCGCCCCAGACGGGACAGCCCTCAATGCTCTTACCATAAAAACAAAGAAAGCCTGCGAGGCCGAACAAGTGGCTATTGCCCTTGCTCTAGCCCTCCCTCAGCGCGACACAATATTTACTGACTCCAAACCCGCTGCACTGGCATACCGCCGCGGTACACTATGCCAGGCGGCCTTAAGCATTCTAGCTTCCGCTCAAATAAACGAAGACAAGCACATCTACTGGTTCCCGGGGCATGAAGGCCTCAACGTTCAACCAGGGGTTCCCAACGGCAATGAGCTGGCCCATAACCTCGCGCGAGATCTTACGCGCCGTGCGGGGACGCGGGCCGGCTCACCGACCGGGAGCCCCAACACGCACCCGGAGCCACTCCTCTCCTATCACGAGATTTGCTCGCACTATAAGTTATCGAGAAAGGAATTCCCTTCACCTCACCCAACACTAAATAAAGCACAACAATTAACGCTTAGATTGCTGCAAACGCACAGTTACCCCAACCCCTATATATGCAGCAAATACCTCCCAGATATAAGGCCAGAATGTCCTAAATGCCAAAATCCTAAGTGCGACTTAGATCACATGCTGTGGCAGTGTCCCGCGCTAAACGCTTGCTTCGGGTCTCCTGCCACCGAGGACGACTGGATCAACCACCTCAGGAGCCCCGACAGGGCCCTTCAACACCAGGCCGTCCAGAAGGCCCAACAGGTGGCTGGCGAGCTCCGACTCCCAGTCCCCACATGGGTGGAGCCACCGGGCCGGCCCCCGTAAGGGGTGCCCAGGCCCCTTCAGGACCATTAATAAAGTTAATTCTCTCTCTCTCTCTCTAATCGTTGCGTTTTCGTAGACAACCCTCGTCGGAAACCATGCTCGGCGACAACGCATATTTTGTTATCTTTTCAATAAAGTTGGACATGTGTTTTGAATTAATGTGGTTTAATATTTTGGCACAAGTGCAGAGAGAGAAAATTGGGCCTATAAGATGGTATAAAAATAGATGGATCACCTTTTTGGGTATTGGGGTTATTCTGGGCATTCAATCATGGGAATTTCGGCGGGACAGGATTTCCTAAATATTAAGATAAGAATTTTCGGACCACTCA